>NW_023045799.1:0-7381 GCF_011762505.2 Arvicanthis niloticus | reverse complement strand
GAAAGGAGAAAACAGAAGGGCATTGGTACAGATGAAAGAACAGAAGGGCTTAGGGAGAGAGGAGAAGACAGAAGGGCATCTAGATAGAGGAGCGGACAGAAGGGCATCCAGAGAGTGAGAAGCCAGAAGAGCATCCAGAGAAACGAGAGAAGAAAGGACATTCAGAGAGAATAGAGGACAGAAGGGCATCTAGAGAGAGGAGAGAACAGAAGCGCCTCCAGAGTGAGGAGAGAAAGAAGGGCATCCAGAAAGAGGAGAGACTAGAAGGGCATTTAGAAAGAGGAGAATACAGAAGGGAATTGAAAGAGATGAAAGACTAGAAGGGCATTCAGAGAGAGGAGAAGACAGAAGGGCATACAGAGAGAGGAGAGTACATATGGGCATCCAGAGAGAGGAGTGAACAGAAAGTCATCCAGAGTGAGGAGAAGGCAAAAGGGCATCTGGAGAGAGAAGAGAACAGAAGGGCATCCAGAGAGAGGAGAAGACAGAAGGGCATCCAGAGACAGGTGAGGACAGAAGGACATCTGGATAGAGGAGAAAACAGAAAGGCATCTAGAGAGAGGAGAAAACAGAAGGGCATCCAGAGAGAGGGGAGGACAGAAGGGCATCCAGAGAGAAGAGATAATAGAAGGGCATACAGTGAGAAGAGAAGGCAGAAGGGCATCCAGGTAGAGAAGAGGACAGAAGGGCATCCTGAAAGAGGAGAGAACAGAAGGGCATCAACAGAGAGCAGAAGACTGAAGGACATACAGAGAAGAGGACAGAATTGCATCCAAAGAGAGGAGAAGACTGAAGGGTATCCAGAGTGAGGATAGAATTGAAGAACATCCACAGAGAGGAGAAGACAGAAGGGCTTCCAGAGAGAGGTGAGAACAGAACGGCATCTGGAAAAAGGAGAAGAGAGAAGGCATCCAAATGGAGAAGTGGACAGACGGGCATCCAGAGAGAGGAGAGGACAGAAGTGCATCTAGACAGAACAAAGAACAGAAGGGCATCCAGAAAGTGTAGAAGAGATAAGGGCATCCAGAGATAGGAGAGGTCAGATAGGCATCCACAGAAAAGAGAACAGAATGCCATCCAGATAGAGGAGAAGATGAAGGGCATCTAGATAGAGGAGAGAACAGAAGGGCAACCAGAGAGAGGAGAGGACAGAGGGGCATCCAGAGAGAAAAGAGAACAGAAGGTTATCCAGATAAAGGAAAGCACAGAAAGGCATCAAGAGAGAGAAGAGAACAGAAGGGCATACAGAGAAAAAAGAAGACTGAATGGCATACAGAGAGAAGAGAGGACAGAAAAGCATCCAGAGAGAGTAGAGAACACAAGGGCATCCAGAGAAATGAGAGAACAGAAGATAATCCAGAAAGAGTATTGAACAGAAGGGCATCCAGAGCAAGCAGAAGCCTGAAGGATATCCAGAGAAGGAATAGGACAGAAGGGCATGCAGAGAGATGAGAATACAGAGGGCATCCAGAGAGAGGAGAAGTCAGAAGGGAATCAAAGACGAAAGTGAACAGTAGGGCTTACAGAAAGAGAAGACAGAAAGGCATAGAGAGCGATGAGAAGACAAATGGGCATTCAGAGAGACGAGAGAACAGAAAGCCATCCAGAGTAAGGAGAAGGCAGAAGGGCATCTGGAGAGAGGAGAGAACAGAAGGGCATCCAGAAAAAAATAGAACAGAAGGGCATCTGGAATGAGGAAAGAACAGAAGGGCATACAGAGAGAGGAGAGAGCAGAAGGGCATCCATAGAGAGGACAGGACAGAAGGGCATAGAGAGAGAGGAGAGTACAGAAGGGCATCCAGAGAGACATGAGAACAGAAGGGCATCCAGAGAGAAGAGAGGACAGAAGGGCATCTGGATAGAGGAGAAAACAGAAGAGCATCTAGAGAGAGAAGAAAACAGAAGGGGATCCAGAGAGACAAGAGAACAGAAGGGCATCCAGAGAGAATAGAGGACAGAAGGGCATCTGGATAGAGGAGAAAACAGAAGGGCATCCAGAGAGAGGAAAAAACAGAAGGGGATCCAGAGAGAGGAGAGAACAGAAGTGAATCCAGAGAGAGTAGAAGACAGAAGGGCATTCAGGGAGAGGAGTGAGCAGAAGAGCATCTAGAGAGAGGAAAAAACAGAAGGGAATCTGTAGAGAGGAGAGAACAGTAGGCCATCCAGAGTGAGGAGAAGCCAAAGGGCATACAGAGAGGGAAGAGGACAGATGGGCATCCAGAGAGAAGAGTGAGCAGAAGGGCATCCAGGGCCAGGAGAGTGCAGAAGGGTATCCAGATACAGGAGATGAAAAAAGGGCATCTAGAGAGAGGAGAGAACAGATGTGAATCCAGAGAGAGGAGAGAACAGAAGGGCATCCAGAGAGAGGAGAAGACAGAAGGGCATCCAGAGAAAGGGGAAGACAGAAGGACATTCATAGAAAAGAGAACAGAAGGCCATCCAGAGGGAGGAGAAGACAGAAGGACATCTGGATAGAGGAGAAAACAGAAGGACATCCAGAGAGAGGTGAGGACAAAAGGGCATCCAGAGAGAGAGTAGAGAACAGAAGTGAATCCAGAGAGAGGAGAAGACAGAAGGGAATCCAAAAAGAGGAGAGAACAGTAGGGCCTCTAGAGTGAGGAGAGGAAGAAGGGCATCCAGAAAGAGGAGAGACTAGAAGGGCATTCAGAGAGAGAAGAGAGAAAGGAATCCAAAGAGACGAGAGAACAGGAAGACATACAGAAAAAGGAGAAGACAGAAGGCCATACAGAGAGAGGAAAGTACAGATAGGCATCCAGAGAGAGGAGAGAACAGAAAGTCATCCAGAGTGAGGAGAAAGAAAAACGGCATCTGGAGAAAGGAGAGAACAGAAGGGCGTCCAGAGAGAGGAGAAGACAGAAAGGCATCCCGAGACAGGGGAGGACAGAAGGGCATCCACAGAAAAGAGAATAGCAGGCCATCCAGAGGGAGCAGAAGACAGAAGAGCATCTGGATAGAAGAGAGAACAGAAGGGCATCCAGAGAAGGAGAAGACAGAAGGGTATCCATAGAAAAGAGAACAGAAGGCCATCCAGAGGGAGGAGAAGACAGAAGGACATGTGGGTAGAGGAGAGAACAGAAGGGCATCTAGAGAGAGGAGAGAACAGAAGGACATCCAGAGAGAGGGGAGGACAAAAGGGCATCCAGAGAGAGGAGAGAACAGAAGTGAATCCAGAGAGAGGAGAGGACAGAAGGGAATCCAAAGAGAATAAAGAACATAAGGGCCTCCATAGTGAGGAGAGGAAGAAGGGCATCCAGAAAGAGGAGAGACTAGAAGGGCATTCAGAGAGAGGAGAAGGCAGAAGGGAAACCAAAGAGATGAGAGAAAAGAAGGACATTCAGAGAGAGGAGACAACAGAAGGGCATACAGAGAGAGGAGAGTACAGATGGGCATCCAGAGAGAGGAGAGAACAGAAAGTCATCCAGAGTGAGGAGAAGACAAAAGGGCAGCCAGAGAGAGGAGAGAACAGAAGAGCATTCAGAGAGAGGAGAAGACATAAGGGCATTCAGAGACAGGGGAGGACAGAAGGGCATCCACAGAAAAAAGAACAACAGGCCATACAGAGGGAGCAGAAGACAGAAGGGCATCTGGACACAGGAGAGAACAGAAGGGCATCTAGAGAGAGGAGAGAACAGAAGTGCATCCAGAGAGAGGGGAGGATAGACAGGCATCCAGAGATCTCTCTGGATGCCTGTTATCCTCCCCTCTCTCTGGATGCACTTCTGTTCTCTCCTCTCTCTAGATGCCCTTCTGTTCTCTCCTGTGTCCAGATGCCCTTCTGTCTTCTGCTCCCTCTGTATGGCCTGTTGTTCTTTTTTCTGTGGATGCCCTTCTGTCCTCCCCTGTCTCTGAATGCCCTTATGTCTTTCCTCTCTCTGAATGCCCTTCTGTTCTCTCCTCTCTCTGGATGCCCTTTTGTCTTCTCCTCACTCTGGATGACTTTCTGTTCTCTCCTCTCTCTGGATGCCCATCTGTACTCTCCTCTCTCTGTATGCCATTCTGCTCTCTCCTCTCTCTGAATGTCCTTCTTTTCTCTCATCTCTTTGGTTTCCCTTCTGCCTTCTCCTCTCTCTGAATGCCCTTCTAGTCTCTCCTCTTCTGGATGCCCTTCTTCCTCTCCTCACTATGGAGGCCCTTATGTTCTTTATTCTCTTTGGATTCCCTTCTGTCCTCTCCTCTCTCTGGATCACTTCTGTTCTCTCCTCTCTCTGGATGCCCTTCTGTCCTCCCCTCTCTCTTGATACCCTTCTGTTCTCTCCTCTCTCTAGATGCCCTTCTGTTCTCTCCTCTATCCAGATGTCCTTCTGTCTTCTCCTCCCTCTGGATGGCCTTCTGTTCTCTTTTCTATGGATACCCTTCTGTCTTCTCCTCTCTCTGGATGCCCTTCAGTTCTCTCTTCTATCCAGATGCTCTTCTGTCTTCTTCTCCCTCTGGATGGCCTTCTTTTCTATTTTTGGTGGATGCCCTTCTGTTCTCCCCTGTCTCTGGATGCCCTTTTTTCTTCTCCTCTCTCTGGATGCCCTTCTGTTCTCTCCTTTCTCCAGATGCCGTTTTTCTTTCTCCTCACTCTGGATGACTTTCTGTTCTCTCCTCTCTCTGGATGCCTATCTGTACTTTCCTCTCTCTGTATGGCCTTCTGTCTTCTCCTTTTTCTGTATGTCTTCCTGTTCTCTCGTCTCTTTGGATTCCTTTCTCTCTTCTCTCTCTGAATGCCCTTCTAGTCTCTCCTCTTTCTGGATGCCCTTCTTCCTCTCCTCACTCTAGAGGCCCTACTGTTCTCTCCTCTCTTTGGATTCCCTTCTGTCTTCTCCTCTCTCTGGATTCACTTCTGTTCTCTACTCTCTCTCTGGATGCCCTTTGTCCTCACCTCTCTCTGGATGTCCTTCTGTTTTCTCCTCTATCCAGATGTCCTTCTGTCTTCTCCTCCCTCTGGATGGCCTTCTGTTCTCTTTTCTATGAATGTCCTTCTGTCTTCCCCTTTCTCTGGATGCCCTTCTGTCTTCTCCTCTCTCTGGATGCCCTTCTGTTCTCTCCTCTCTCTGGATTCACATCTGTTCTCTCCTCTCTCTAGATGCCCTTTTTCATCTCCTGTATCTGGATACCCTTCTGCACTCTCCTGGCCCTGGATGCCCTTCTGCTCACTCTTCTCTCTGGATGCCCATCTGTCCTCTTCACTCTCTGTATGCCCTTTGTCTTCTCCTCACTCTGGATGCCTTTTGTTCTCTCCTCTCTCCAGATACCCTTCTGTTTTTTCCTCTCTCTAGTTGCCCTTCTGCTCTCTCCTCTCTCTGAATGCCCTTCTGTCTTCTACTCTCTCTGGATTCACTTCTGTTCTCTCCTCTCTCTGGATCCCCTTCTGTTTTTTCCTCTCTCTGGATGCCCTTCTGTTCTCTCCTCTATCCCAGATGCCCTTCTGTACTCTATTCTCTCTGGATGCCCTTCTGTTCTCTTGTCTCTCTGGATGCCCTTCTGTTTTCTTCTCTCTCTAGATGCTCTTCTGTTTTCTCCTCTATCCAGATGCCCTTCTGTCCTCTCTTCTCTCTGGATGCCCTTCTGTTCTCATGTCTCTCTGGATGCCCTTCTGTACTCTCCTCTCTCTCTATGCCCTTCTGTCCTGTCCTCTCTATGGATGCCCTTCTGCTCTCTCCTCTCTCTGTATGCCCTTCTGTTCTTTCCTCATTCCAGATGCCCTTCTGTTCTATTTTTTTCTGGATGCCCTTCTGTTCTCTCCTCTCTCCAGATGCCCTTCTGCCTTCTCCTTACTCTGGATGGCTTTCTGTTCTCTCGTCTCTCTGAATGCCCATTTGTCTTCTCATCGCTCTCTATGCCTTTCTGTCTTCTCTTTCTGTAAGCCCTACTGTTCACTTTCGTCTTTGGATTCCCTTCTGACTTCTCCTCTCTCTGGATGCCCTTCTGTATTCTCATCTCTCTGCATGCCCTTCTGTCCTATTCCTTCTCTGGATATCCTTCAGGCTTCTGCTTGCTCTGGATGCCCTTCTGTTCAATACTCTTTCTGGATTATCTTCTGTTCTCTCATTTCTCTGGATGCCCTTGTGTTCTCTACTCTCTCTGGATGCTTTTCTGTCCTCTCTTCTCTCTGTATGCCATTCAGTCTTCTTTTTTCTCTGTATGCCCTTCTGTTCTCTTCTCTCTCTGATGCCTTTCTGTGCTTTCCTTTATCTGGATAACCTTCTGTTCTCTTTTCTCTCTGGATGCCCCTCTGTTCTCTCTCTGGTTGCCCTTCTGTTCTCTCCTCTATCTAGATGCCCTTCATCTTCTCCTCTATCTGGATGGCATTCTGTTCTCTTTTCTGTGGATGCCTATCTGACCTCTCCTATCTCTGGATGCCCTTATCTCTTCTACACTTTCTGGATGCCCTTCTGTTCTTTGTTCTGTCTAGATGCACTTCTGTCCTCTCCTCTCTCTGGATGCCCGTCTGTCCACTTCTCCATTTGGATGCCTTCTCTCTTCTCCTTTTTCCAGATGCCGTTCTGTTCTCACCTCTCTCTGGAAGCCCTTCTGTCTTCTCCTCTCTGTGGATGTTCTTCAATTCTATCCTCACTCTGGATACCCTTCAGTCTTCTCCTCTCTTGGATGCAATTCTGTCCTCTTCTCTGTATGTCCTTCAGTCTTCTGCTCTCTGTTGATGCCCTTCTGTTCTCTCCTCTTTCAGGATGCCCTTCTGTCCTCTTCTCTACCTGGATGCCCTTCTGCCTTCTCTTCTCACTGTATGCCCTTCTATTATCTCTTCTCTCTGGATGCCCTTCTGTCCTCCCCTCTCTCTGGATGCCCTTCTGTTTTCTCCTCTCTCTAGATGCCTTTCTGTTTTCTCCTCTATCCAGATGTCCTTCTGTCCTCACCTGTCTCTGGATGCCCTTCTGTCTTCTCCTCTCTCTGGATGCCCTTCTGTTCTCTTCTCTCTCCAGATGCCCTTTTGCCTTCTCCTCACTCTGGATGACTTTCTGTTCTCTCATTTCTCTGGATGCCCATATGTACTCTCCTCTCTCTGTATGCCCTTCTGTCTTCTCCTCTCTCTGAATGCCCTTCTAGTCTTCATCTCTTTCAATTCCCTTCTGTATTCTCCTCTTTCTAAATGCCCTTCTAGTCTCTCCTCTTTCTGGATGCCCTTCTTTCTCTCCTCACTCTGGAGGCGCTTCTGTTCTCTCCTCTCTCTAGATGCCCTTCTGTCCTCTATTCTCTCTGAATGTCCTTTCTTCTCTCGTTCTCTGGATGCTCTTCTGGCTTCTCACTCTCTGGATGCCCTTCTGTCCGCTCCTCTATCTAGATGCCCTTCTGTCTTCTCCTCTCTCCCTAAGCCCTTCTGTTCTTTCATCTGTACCAATGCCCTTCTGTTTCTCCTTTC
>NW_023045798.1:0-7390 GCF_011762505.2 Arvicanthis niloticus | reverse complement strand
TTTGTCCTCTCATCTCTCTGGATGTGCTTCTGTTCTCTTCTCTTCCTGGATGCCCTTCTGTCCTCTCCTCTCTCAAGATGCCTGTCTGTCCTCTTCTCCATCTAGATTCCTTCTCTCTTCTTCACTTTCCGGATGCCCTTCTGTTCTCTCCTCTCTCTAGATGCCCTTCTGTTCTCTCCTCTATCTAGATACCCTTCTGACTTCTCCTCTCTCTGTATGGCCTTCTTTACTCTTTTCTGTGGATGCCCTTCTGCCCTCTACTCTCTATGGATGCCCTTCTTTTCTCTCTTCTCTCTGGAGGCCATTCTGTCTTCTCCTTTCTCTGGATGCCCGCCTGTCTTCTCCTATCTTCTGATACCCTTCTGTCTTCCTCTCTTTCTGGTTACCCTTCTGTTCTCTGCTCTCTCTTTATGCCCTTCTGTCCTCTATTCTCTTTGGATGCCCTTATGTTCTCGCCTCTCTCTGGATGTTCTTCTCTCTTCTCAGCTCTCTGGATACTGTTCTATACTCTACACTCCCTGGTTTGCCTTCTGTTTTCTTAGCTTTCTGAATGCCCTTTTGTTCTCCCCTCTCTGTGGATGTGTTTCTGTCTTCTCCTCTCTCTAAATGGCCTTCTGTTCTCTCCTCTCTCTGGAGGCCCTTCTGACCTCTCCTCTCCATGGTTGCCCTTTTGTCTTCTCCTTTCTCTGGATGGCTTTCTGTTCTCTCCTCTCTCTGGATCCATTCTGTCATCTCCTCTCTCTGGATGCCCTTCTGTTCTCTCTTCTCTCTGGTTGCCCTTCTGTTCTCTCCTATCTTTGTATTTCCTGTTTGTCTTCTCCTCTTGCTGGATGCCATTCTGTCTTCTATTCTCTCTGGATGCCTCTCTGTTCTCTTGTATCTCTGGATGCCATTCTGTTCTCTCCTCTCTCTGGATGCCCTTCTGTCTTCTCCTCTCTCCTCATGCCCTTCTGTTCTCTCGTCTCTCCCGATTCCCTTCTGTCTTCTCCTCTCTCTGGATGTCCGACAATTTTCTCCTCACTCTGGATATCATTCTGTCTTCTATTCTCTCTAGATGCCCTTCTATACTCTCCTCTCACTGGATGCCATTCTGTCCTCTCCTCTCTGGATGCCCTTCTGTCTTCTTCTCCCTCCGGATGCCCTTCAGTCTTCATCTCTCTCTGGATGTCCTTCAGTATTCTGCTCTCTTTGGATCGCCTTCTGTTCTCTCCTCTTTCTAAATTCTCTAATGTTCTCTCATCTATCTGGATGAGTTTCTGTTCACTCTTCTCACGGGATGTGCTTCTGACCTCTCCTATCGCTGGATGCCCTTCTGTCTTTTCCTTTCTCTGGATGCCCTTCCGTTCTCTCCTCTCTCTG
This sequence comes from Arvicanthis niloticus, assembly GCF_011762505.2. Lineage (NCBI taxonomy): Eukaryota > Metazoa > Chordata > Mammalia > Rodentia > Muridae > Arvicanthis > Arvicanthis niloticus. The sequence continues at coordinate 6,031 of NW_023045798.1, read as the reverse complement.
AATGCCCTTCTTTCCTCTCCACTCTCTGCATGCCCTTCTGTTCTCTCCTCTCTCTGGATGCCCTTCTGTTCTCTCCTCTCCCTGAATGCCCTTCTGTTCTCTCCTCTCTCTGTATGCCCTTCTGTCTTCTCCTCTCTCTGGATATCCTTCTGCTCTCTCCTCTCTCTGGATGCCCTTGTGTTCTCTCCTCTTTATGGATTCCCTTCTGTCTTCTCCTCTCTATGGATGCTGTTCTGTCCTCTGCTCTCTGTGGATGCCCTTCTGACTTCTCCTCTCTCTGGATGCACTTCAGTTCTCTCCTCTCTCTGGATTTTTTATTTTTCTTCTCCCCTCTCTCGATGCCCTTCTATCATCTTCTCTCTCTGGATGACCTTCTTTCTTCTCCTCTCTCCTGATGCCCTTCTGTTCTTTCCTATTTCTGAATGCCCTTCTGTGGACTTCTCTCTGTGTATTCGCTTCTGACTTCTCCTTCTCTGGATGCCCTTCTGTTCTCTCCTCTTTCTTGGTGCCCTTCTGTTCTATCCTCTATCTAGATGCCCTTCTGTCTTCTCCTCTCTCTAGAAGCCCTTCTGTGTTCTCCTCTCTCCTGATACCCTTCAGTACTCTTCTCTCTAAGGATGTCCTTCAGTCTTCTGCTCTCTCTGGATGGGCTTCTTGTCTCTCCTCTTTCGAGATTATCTCCTGTTCTATCATCTCTCTGAATGTGCTTCTGTTCTATCTTCACTCGGGATGTCCTTCTGTCTTCTCCTATCTTTGGATGCCCGTTTGTCTTCTCCTTTCTCTGCTTGCCCTTCTGTTCTCTCCTCTCTCTGGATGCCCTTTTCTCTTTTCTTCTCTCTGCATACCCTTTTATTCTAGCCTCTCTCTGGATACCCTTTTGTTCTCTCCTCTATCTGGACGCCCTTCTTTTCTCTCTTCTCTCAGGAGGCCATTTTGTCCTCTCCTCTCTCTGGATGCACTTATGTTGTCTCCTCTCTCTGTATTCCTTTCTGTCTTGTCCACTCTCTGGATGCCCTTCAGTTCTCTCCTCTCTCTAGATGCCCTTCTATTCGCTCCTCTCTCTAGATGCCCTTCTTTCTTCTCCTCACTCTGTATGGCTTTTTAAAATCTTTTCTAAGGATGCCCTTCTTCCCTTTCCTCAATCTGTATACCCTTCTTTTCTCTCTTCTCTCTTGAACGCCATTCTGTCCTCTCCTCTCTCTGGATGCCCTTCTGTCTTATTCTATCTCCAGATGCCCTTCTTTCTTCTCCTCTTTCTGGATACGCTTCTGTTCTCTGTTCCCTCTACATGCCCTTCTGTCCTCTATTCTCTCTGGATGCCTTTATGTTCTCTCCTCTCTCTGGATGTTCTTCTGACTTTTCCGCTCTCTGGATACCGTTCTATTCTCTACTCTCCCTGGATGCCCTTTTGTCTTCTCTGCTCTCTGGATGTCCTTCTGTTCTTCCCTCTCTGTGGATGTGTTTCTGTCTTTTCCTCTCTCTGAATGGCTTTCTGTTGTCGTCTCTCTCTAAATGCCCATCTGACCTCTCCTCTCTCTGGAGGCCCTTCTGTCCTCTCTTCACTCTGGATGCCCTTCTGTCCTCTCCTCTCTCTGGATGCCCTTCTGTTCTCTCCTCTCTCTTAATTCCCTTCTGTTCTCTCCTCTCTCTGGATGCCATTTTGTCCTCTTCTCTATCTGGATGCCCTTCTGCACTCTCTCCTCTCTGGAGGCCCTTCTGTAATTGCCTCTCTGGATTCCCTTCTGTCTTCTCTTCTCTCTGGATGCCCTTCTGTCCTCTCCTCTCTCCAGATGCCCTTCCGTCTTCTCCTCTCTCCTGATGCCCTTCTGCTTTCTCCTCTCTTTGGATGCCCTCTGTTCTCTCCTCTCTCCGGATGCCCTACTGTCTTCTCCTCTCTCTGGATGCCCTTCTGCTCTCTCCTCTCTCTGGATACCCTTCTGTTCTCTCCTCTCTCTGGATGCCCTTCTGAACTCTTCTCTCCATGGTTGCCCTCTGTCTTCTCCTCTCTCTTGATGGCTTTCTGTTCTCTCCTCTCTCTGGATCCCTTCTGTCCTCTCCACTCTCTGGATGCCCTTCTTCACTCTCCTTTCTTTGGATGCCCTTCTGTCTTCACCTCTCTTTGGATGTCCTTTTGTCCTCTCCTCTCTCTGGATGCCCTTCTCTTCCCTCCTCTTTCTGGATTCCCTTTTTGTCGTCTCCTCTCACTGGATTCCCTTCTCTTCTCTCCTGTCTTTAAATGCCCTTCTCTTCTGTATTCTCTCTGGATGCCTCTCTGTTCTCTCGTTTCTCTGGATGCCCTTCTGTGCTCTACTCTCTGTGTATGCCCTTCTGTCTTCTCTCTTCCTATGCCCTTCTGATCTCTCATCCCAATGCCCTTCTGTCTTCTCCTCTCTCTTGATGCCCTTCTGTTCTCTCCTCTTTCTGGATGTTCTTCTGATCTCTTCTTTCTCTGGATGCCCTTCTGTCTTCTCCTCTCTCTGGATGCCCATCTGCTCTCTCCTCTCTCTGGATGCCCTTCTGTTTTCTCCTCTCTCCGGATGCTTTTCTATCTTCTACTCTCTGAATGGCCTTTGTTCTCTCCTCTCTCAGGATGCCCTTCTTACATCTCCACTCTCTGGATGCCCTTCTGTCTTCTCCTCCCTGTGGATGCCCTTCTGTCCTCTTCTCTCTCTGGATGCCCTTCTGTCTTCTCCTCTATCCCTATGCCCTTCTGTTCTCTCGACTCTCTGGATGCCCTTCTGTCTTCTCTCTCTGGATGCCCTTCTGCTTTCTCCTCTCTCTGGATGCCCTTCTTTTCCCTCCTCTCTCATGATGCCCTACTGTCTTCTGCTCCTATTGGACGCCCTTCTGTTCCCTCCTCTCTCATGATGCCCTACTGTATTCTCCTCTCTCTGAATGCCCTTCTTCTCTCTCCTCTCTCTAGATGCCCTTCTGTCTTCTCCTTTTCCTGGATGCCTTTCTGCTCTCTCTTATCTCTGGATGCCATTCTGTTCCCTCCTATTTAATGATGCCCTACTGTCTTCTCCTCTCTCTTGATGCCATTCTGTTCTCTACTCTTTCTGGATGCCCTCCTGTTCTCTCCTCTCTCCAGATGCCCTTCTGGCTTCTCCTCTCTCTGGATGCCTTTCTGCTGTCTCCTCTCTCTGGATGCCCTTCTATCTTCTCCTCTTTCTGTATGCCCTTCTTCTCTCTCCTCTCTCTAGATGCCCTTCTGTACCCTCCTCTCTCATGATTCCCTACTGTCTTCTCCTCTCTCTGTATGCCCTTCTCCTCTCTCCTCTCTCTAGATGCTCTTCTGTTCCCTCCTGTCTCATGATACCCTACTGTCTTCTCCTCTCTCTGGATGACCTTCTGCTCTCTCCACTCTCTGGATGCCCTTCTGTCTTCTCCTCTCTCGGGATGCCTTTCTGCTGTCTCCTATCTCTACATGCCCTTCTGTTCCCTCCTCTCTCATGATGCCCTACTGTCTTCTCCTCTCTGTGTATGCCCTTCTGCAATCTCCTCTCTCTAGATGCCCTTCTGTCTTCTCCTCACTCTGGATGCCCTTCTGCTCTTTCATATCTCTGGATGCCCTTCTGTTCCCTCCACTCTCATGATGGTCTACTGTCTTCTCCTCTCTCTGGATGCCCTTCTGCTGTCTCCTCTCTCTGGATGCCCTTGTGTTCTCTGCTTCTCTCTGTATGCCCTTCTGTCTTCTCCTCTCTCTTGATGCCCTTCTGTTCTCTACTCTTTCTGGATGCCCTTCTGTTCTCTCCTCTCTCCAGATGCCCTTCTGTCTTCTCCTCTCTCTGGATGCCCTTCTGCTCTCTCCTCTCTCTGGATGCCCTTCTGTTTTCTCCTCTCTCTTGATTCCCTTCTGTCTTCTCCTCTCTATGGATGCTGTTCTGTCCTCTTCCTCTCTGTGGATGCCATTCTGTCTTCTCCTCTCTCTGCATGCACTTCTGTAATCCCCTCTCTCTGGATGACCTTCTTTTTTCTCCTCTCTCCCGATGCCCTTCTGTTCTCTCCTCTCTCCGAATGCCCTTAGGTTCTCTCCTCTCTCTGGATTTGCTTCTGTCTTCTCCTTCTCTGGATGCCCTTCTGTTCTCTCCTCTTTCTTGGTGCCCTTCTGTTCTATCCTCTGTCTAGATGCCCTTCTGTCTTCTCCTCTCTCTAGATGCCCTTCTGTGTTCTCCTCTCTAGGATGCCCTTCAGTCCTCTTCTCTCTATGGATGTCCTTCAGTCTTCTGCTCTCTCTGGATGGGCTTCTGTCCTCTCCTCTTTCGGGATTCTCTCCTGTTCTATCATCTCTCTGAATGTGCTTCTGTTCTCTCTTCTCTCGGGATGTCCTTCTATCTTCTCCTATATCTGGATTTCCTTCTGTCTTCTCCTTTCTCTGGTTGCCCTTCTGTCCTCTCCTCTCTCTGGATGCCCTTCTGTACTCTCCTCTCTCTGAATGCCCTTGTGTCCTCTTCTCACTCTGGATGCCCTTATTTTCTCTCCTTTCCCTGGATTCCCTTCTGTCTTGTCTGCTCTCTGGATGTCCTTCTGTTCTCTCCTCTCTCTAGATGCCATTCTATTCGATCCTCTATCTAGATGCCCTTCTGTCTTCTCCTCTCTGTATGGCCTTCTTTACTCTTTTCTGTGGTTGCCCTTTTGCCCTTTCCTCTCTCTGGATGCCATTCTTTTCTCTCTTCTCTCTTGAACGCCATTCTGTCCTCTCCTCTCTCTGGATGCCCTTTTTTCTTCTCCTCTTTCTGGATACCCTTCTGTACTCTGCTCTCTCTACATGCCCTTCTGTCCTGTATTCTCTCTGGATGCCTTTATGTTCTCTCCTCTCTCTGGATGTTCTTCTGACTTATCCGCTGTCTGGACACCGTTCTATTCTTTACTCTCCCTGGATGCCCTTCTGTCTTCTCTGCTCTCTGGATGCCCATCTGTTCGCCCTTCTCTGTGGATGTGTTTCTGTCTTCTCATCTTTCTGGAGGCCCTTCAGCTCTCTCCTCTCTCTGGATGCCCTTCTGTCTTCTCCTCTCTGTGGATGCCCTTCTGTTCTCTCCTCTCTCTGGATGCCATTCTGTGTTCTCTGCTCTCTGGATGCCCTTTTGTTCTCTCCTCTCTCTGGATGTCTTTCTGTTCTCTCTTCTATCTAGATGACCTTCTGTCTTCTCCTCTCTCTGTATGGTCTTCTTTACTTTTTTTTCTGTGGATGCCCTTCTGTCCTCTCCTTTCTCTGGATGCCATTCTTTTTTTCTCTTCTCCCTGGAGTCCATTCTGTCTTCTCCTCTCTCTGGATGCCCTTCTAACTTCTCCTATCTCCTGATGCCTTTCTGTCTTCCGCTCTTTCTGAATACCCTTTTGTTCTCTCCTCTCTCTAGATTCCCTTCTCTCGTCTCCTCTCTCTTGATGCCCTTCTGTCCTCTCCTTTTTCTGGATGCCCTTCTGTCTTCTCCTCTCTCTGGATGCCTTTTGTTTTCTCCTCTCTCGGGATGCCCTTCTTCCCTCTCCTTTCTCTGGTTGCCCTTCTGTCTTCTGCCTCTGCATGCCCTTCTGTCCTCTTTTCTCTCTGGATGCCCTTCTGTCTTATCCTATCTCCCGATGCCCTTCTGTCTTATCCTATCTCCCGATGCCCTTCTGTCTTCCCCTCTTTCTGGATACCATTCTGTTCGCTGCTCTCTCTTCATGCCCCTTTGTCCTCTATTCTCTCTGGATGCTTTTATGTTCTCTCCTTTCTCTGGATGTTCTTCTGTCTTGTCGACTTCTTGGATGCCATTCTATTCCCTACTCTATCTGGATGACCTTCTGTCTTCTCTGCTCTCTGGATGCTCTTCTGTTCTCTTCTCTCTATGGATGTGTTTCTGTCTTCTCCTCTCTCTGGATGCCGTTCTGTTCTCTCCGCTCTTTGGATGCTATTCTGAACTCTTCTTTCCATGGATGCCCTTCTGTCTTCTACTCTCTCTGGATGCCCTTCTGTTCTCTCCACTCTCTGGTTTGGCTTTTTAATTTCTCCTCTCTCTGAATGCCCTTCTGTCTTCTCCTCTTTTTGGATGCC
>NW_023045797.1:0-5000 GCF_011762505.2 Arvicanthis niloticus | reverse complement strand
GGGGGGGGGGGGGGGGGGGGGGGGGGGGGGGGGGGGGGGGGGGGGGGGGGGGGGGGTGGGGGGGGGGGGGGGGGGGGGGGGGGGGGGGGGGGGGGGGGGGGGGGGGGGGGGGGGGGGGGGGGGGGGGGGGGGGGGGGGGGGGGGGGGGGGGGGGGGGGGGGGGGTGGGGGGGGGGGGGGGGGGGGGGGGGGGGGGGGGGGGGGGGGGGGGGGGGGGGGGGGGGGGGGGGGGGGGGGGGGGGGGGGGGGGGGGGGGGGGGGGGGGGTGGGGGGGGGGGGGGGGGGGGGGGGGGGGGGGGGGGGGGGGTGGGGGGGGGGGGGGGTTGGGGGGGGGGGGTGGGGGGGGGGGGGGGGGGGGGGGGGGGGGGGGGGGGGGGGGGGGGGGGGGGGGGGGGGGGGGGGGGGGGGGGGGGGGGGGGGGGGGGGGGGGGGGGGGGGGGGGGGGGGGGGGGGGGGGGGGGGGGGGGGGGGGGGGGGGGGGGTGGGGGGGGGGGGGGGGGGGGGGGGGGGGGGGGGGGGGGGGGGGGGGGGGGGGGGGGGGGGGGGGGGGGGGGGGGGGGGGGGGGGGGGGGGGGGGGGGGGGGGGGGGGGGGGGGGGGGGGGTGGGGGGGGGGGGGGGGGGGGGGGGGGGGGGGGGGGGGGGGGGGGGGGGGGGGGGGGGGGGGGGGGGGGGGGGGGGGGGGGGGGGGGGGGGGGGGGGGGGGGGGGGGGGGGGGGGGGGGGGGGTGGGGGGGGGGGGGGGGGGGGGGGGGGGGGGGGGGGGGGGGGGGGGGGGGGGGGGGGGGGGGGGGGGGGGGGGGGGGGGGGGGGGGGGGGGGGGGGGGGGGGGGGGGGGGGGGGGGGGGGGGGGGGGGGGGGGGGGGGGGGGGGGGGGGGGGGGGGGGGGGGGGGGGGGGGGGGGGGGGGGGGGGGGGGGGGGGGGGGGGGGGGGGGGGGGGGGGGGGGGGGGGGGGGGGGGGGGGGGGGGGGGGGGGGGGGGGGGGGGGGGGGGGGGGGGGGGGGGGGGGGGGGGGGGGGGGGGGGGGGGGGGGTGGGGGGGGGGGGGGGGGGGGGGGGGGGGGGGGGGGGGGGGGGGGGGGGGGGGGGGGGGGGGGGGGGGGGGGGGGGGGGGGGGGGGGGGGGGGGGGGGGGGGGGGGGGGGGGGGGGGGGGGGGGGGGGGGGGGGGGGGGGGGGGGGGGGGGGGGGGGGGGGGGGGGGGGGGGGGGGGGGGGGGGGGGGGGGGGGGGGGGGGGGGGGGGGGGGGGGGGGGGGGGGGGGGGGGGGGGGGGGGGGGTGGGGGGGGGGGGGGGGGGGGGGGGGGGGGGGGGGGGGGGGGGGGGGGGGGGGGGGGGGGTGGGGGGGGGGGGGGGGGGGGGGGGGGGGGGGGGGGGGGGGGGGGGGGGGGGGGGGGGGGGGGGGGGGGGGGGGGGGGGGGGGGGGGGTGGGGGGGGGGGGGGGGGGGGGGGGGGGGGGGGGGGGGGGGGGGGGGGGGGGGGGGGGGGGGGGGGGGGGGGGGGGTGGGGGGGGGGGGGGGGGGGGGGGGGGGGGGGGGGGGGGTGGGGGGGGGGGGGGTGGGGGGGGGGGGGGGGGGGGGGGGGGGGGGGGGGGGGGGGGGGGGGGGGGGGGGGGGGGGGGGGGGGGGGGGGGGGGGGGGGGGGGGGGGGGGGGGGGGGGGGGGGGGGGGGGGGGGGGGGGGGGGGGGGGGGGGGGGGGGGGGGGGGGGGGGGGGGGGGGGGGGGGGGGGGGGGGGGTGGGGGGTGGGGGGGGGGGGGGGGGGGGGGGGGGGGGGGGGGGGGGGGGGGGGGGGGGGGGGGGGGGGGGGGGGGGGGGGGGGGGGGGGGGGGGGGGGGGGGGGGGGGGGGGGGGGGGGGGGGGGGGGGGGGGGGGGGGGGGGGGGGGGGGGGGGGGGGGGGGGGGGGGGGGGGGGGGGGGGGGGGGGGGGGGGGGGGGGGGGGGGGGGGGGGGGGGGGGGGGGGGGGGGGGGGGGGGGGGGGGGGGGGTGGGGGGGGGGGGGGGGGGGGGGGGGGGGGGGGGGGGGGGGGGGGGGGGGGGGGGGGGGGGGGGGGGGGGGGGGGGGGGGGGGGGGGGGGGGGGGGGGGGGGGGGGGGGGGGGGGGGGGGGGGGGGGGGGGGGGGGGGGGGGGGGGGGGGGGGGGGGGGGGGGGGGGGGGGGGGGGGGGGGGGGGGGGGGGGGGGGGGGGGGGGGGTGGGGGGGGGGGGGGGGGTGGGGGGGGGGGGGGGGGGGGGGGGGGGGGGGGGGGGGGGGGGGGGGGGGGGGGGGGGGGGGGGGGGGGGGGGGGGGGGGGGGGGGGGGGGGGGGGGGGGGGGGGGGGGGGGGGGGGGGGGGGGGGGGGGGGGGGGGGGGGGGGGGGGGGGGGGTGGGGGGGGGGGGGGGGGGGGGGGGGGGGGGGGGGGGGGGGGGGGGGGGGGGGGTGGGGGGGGGGGGGGTGGGGGGGGGGGGGGGGGGGGGGGGGGGGGGTGGGGGGGGGGGGGGGGGGGGGGGGGGGGGGGGGGGGGGGGGGGGGGGGGGGGGGGGGGGGGGGGGGGGGGGGGGGGGGGGGGGGGGGGGGGGGGGGGGGGGGGGGGGGGGGGGGGGGGGGGGGGGGGGGGGGGGGGGGGGGGGGGGGGGGGGGGGGGGGGGTGGGGGGGGGGGGGGGGGGGGGGGGGGGGGGGGGGGGGGGGGGGGGGGGGGGGGGGGGGGGGGTGGGGGGGGGGGGGGGGGGGGGGGGGGGGGGGGGGGGGGGGGGGGGGGGGGGGGGGGGGGGGGGGGGGGGGGGGGGGGGGGGGGGGGGGGGGGGGGGGGGGGGGGGGGGTGGGGGGGGGGGGTGGGGGGGGGGGGGGGGGGGGGGGGGGGGGGGGGGGGGGGGGGGGGGGGGGGGGGGGGGGGGGGGGGGGGGGGGGGGGGGGGGGGGGGGGTGGGGGGGGGGGGGGGGGGGGGGGGGGGGGGGGGGGGGGGGGGGGGGGGGGGGGGGGGGGGGGGGGGGGGGGGGGGGGGGGGGGGGGGGGGGGGGGGGGGGGGGGGGGGGGGGGGGGGGGGGGGGGGGGGGGGGGGGGGGGGGGGGGGGGGGGTGGGGGGGGGGGGGGGGGGGGGGGGGGGGGGGGGGGGTGGGGGGGGGGGGGGGGGGGGGGGGGGGGGGGGGGGGGGGGGGGGGGTGGGGGGGGGGGGGGGGGGGGGGGGGGGGGGGGGGGTGGGGGGGGGGGGGGGGGGGGGGGGGGGGGGGGGGGGGGGGGGGGGGGGGGGGGGGGGGGGGGGGGGGGGGGGGGGGGGGGGGGGGGGGGGGGGGGGGGGGGGGGGGGGGGGGGGGGGGGGGGGGTGGGGGGGGGGGGGGGGGGGGGGGGGGGGGGGGGGGGGGGGGGGGGGGGGGGGGGGGGGGGGGGGGGGGGGGGGGGGGGGGGGGGGGGGGGGGGGGGGGGGGGGGGGGGGGGGGGGGGGGGGGGGGGGGGGGGGGGGGGGGGGGGGGGGGGGGGGGGGGGGGGGGGGGGGGGGGGGGGGGGGGGGGGGGGGTGGGGGGGGGGGGGGGGGGGGGGGGGGTGGGGGGGGGGGGGGGGGGGGGGGGGGGGGGGGGGGGGGGGGGTGGGGGGGGGGGGGTGGGGGGGGGGGGGGGGGGGGGGGGGGGGGGGGGGGGGGGGGGGGGGGGGGGGGGGGGGGGGGGGGGGGGTGGGGGGGGGGGGGGGGGGGGGGGGGGGGGGGGGGGGGGGGGGGGGGGGGGGGGGGGGGGGGGGGGGGGGGGGGGGGGGGGGGGGGGGGGGGGGGGGGTGGGGGGGGGGGGGGGGGGGGGGGGGGGGGGGGGGGGGGGGGGGGGGGGGGGGGGGGGGGGGGGGGGGGGGGGGGGGGGGGGGGGGGGGGGGGGGGGGGGGGGGGGGGGGGGGGGGGGGGGGGGGGGGGGGGGGGGGGGGGGGGGGGGGGGGGGGGGGGGGGGGGGGGGGGGGGGGGGGGGGGGGGGGGGGGGGGGGGGGGGGGGGGGGGGGGGGGGGGGGGGGGGGGGGGGGGGGTGGGGGGGGGGGGGGGGGGGGGGGGGGGGGGGGGGGGGGGGGGGGGGGGGGGGGGGGGGGGGGGGGGGGGGGGGGGGGGGGGGGGGGGGGGGGGGGGGGGGGGGGGGGGGGGGGGGGGGGGGGGGGGGGGGGGGGGGGGGGGGGGGGGGGTGGGGGGGGGGGGGGGGGGGGGGGGGGGGGGGGGGGGGGGGGGGGGGGGGGGGGGGGGGGGGGGGGGGGGGGGGGGGGGGGGGGGGGGGGGTGGGGGGGGGGGGGGGGGGGGGGGGGGGGGGGGGGGGGGGGGGGGGGGGGGGGGGGGGGGGGGGGGGGGGGGGGGGGGGGGGGGGGGGGGGGGGGTGGGGGGGGGGGGGGGGGGGGGGGGGGGGGGGGGGGGGGGGGGGGGGGGGGGGGGGGGGGGGGGGGGGGGGGGGGGGGGGGGGGGGGGGGGGGGGGGGGGGGGGGGGGGGGGGGGGGGGGGGGGGGGGGGGGGGGGGGGGGGGGGGGGGGGGGGGGTGGGGGGGGGGGGGGGGGGGGGGGGGGGGGGGGGGGGGGGGGGGGGGGGGGGGGGGGGGGGGGGGGGGGGGGGGGGGGGGGGGGGGGGGGGGGGGGGGGGGGGGGGGGGGGGGGTGGGGGGGGGGGGGGGGGGGGGGGGGGGGGGGGGGGGGGGGGGGGGGGGGGGGGGGGGGGGGGGGGGGGGGGGGGGGGGGGGGGGGGGGGGGGGGGGGGGGGGGGTGGGGGGGGGGGGGGGGGGGGGGGGGGGGGGGGGGGGGGGGGGGGGGGGGGGGGGGGGGGGGGGGGGGGGGGGGGGGGGGGGGGGGGGGGGGGGGGGGGGGTGGGGGGGGGGGGGGGGGGGGGGGGGGGGGGGGGGGGGGGGGGGGGGGGGGGGGGGGGGGGGGGGGGGGGGGGGGGGGGGGGGGGGGGGGGGGGGGGGGGGGGGGGGGGGGGGGGGGGGGGGGGGGGGGGGGGGGGGGGGGGGGGGGGGGGGGGGGGGGGGGGGGGGGGGGGGGGTGGGGGGGGGGGGGGGGGGGGGGGGGGGGGGGGGGGGGGGGG
>NW_023045796.1:0-7612 GCF_011762505.2 Arvicanthis niloticus | reverse complement strand
CACTGGCATCGAGAAGGATGAGAGAACAGAAGGGCATCCATAGGAGAAGAGAGCATAAGGGCATCCACAGAGATGAGGGGAAACTAGAGAATCTAGAGAAAGGAGAAAAGAGAAGGGCATGTAGAAAGAGGAGAAGACAGAAGGGCATCCATAGAGAGGAGGCAAAAGAAGGTCATCCAGATGGAGGAGAAGACAGGAGTGCAAACAGATAGAGGAGAGGATAGAAGGGAATCCAAAGAGAGGAGGGAACAGAAGGGCATCTGGAGAGGGGGAGGACAGAGGGGCATCCTGAGACTGGAGAGAATAGAAAATCATTAGGACAGAGGAGAGAGAAGTAGAGAATCCAGAGAGATGAGAAGAAAGAATGTCATCCAGATAGAGAATAGAAAAGAAGGGCATCCACCGAGAGGAGGAGACAGAAGGGCATTAAAAGAGAGGAAAGGACAGAAGGGCATCCAGAGAGAGGAGGATATAGAAAAGCATCCAGAGAGAGGAGAAGAAAGAAGGGCATCCAGAGAGAGGAGAAGACACAAGGGCATCTAGAGAGAGGAGAGTACAGAATGGCATAAAGAGAGAGTAGAGAACATAAGGGCATCCAGAGACAAGAGAAGACAGAAGGGCATCCAGAGAAAGAAGAGGATATAAAAGAATCCAGAGAGAGAAGAGGACAGGAGGGCATCCAAAGAGAGGAGAGGACGGAAGGTCATCTGGAGAGAGGAGAGAACAGAAGGGCATCCAGAGAAAGGAGAAGACCGAAGGCCATCCATAGAGAGGAGAGGACAGAAGGGCCTCCATAGAGAGGAGAGAACAGAAGGGAATCCAGAAAAAGGAGACAACAGAAGGTCATCCAAAGAGAGGAGTAGCCACAAGGGAATACCAAGACTCGAGAGGACAGAAGGGCATCTGGAGAGAGGGAGTAAAAAAGGGCATCCTGAGACTGGAGAGAACAGAAAATCATCCATTGAGAGGAGAGAAGAGTTGCGCATCCAAAGAGGAGAAGAACGGAGGTCATTCAGACAGAAGAGAGAACAGAAGGGCATCCACAGAGAGGAGAAGACAGAAGGGCATTGAGAGAGAGGAGAGAACAGAAGGGAATCCAGAGAGATGATAGAACAGAAAGGCATCCGGAGAGAGGAGGAAATTGAAGGGCATCCAGAGAGAAGAGAAAACAGAAGGGCATCCAGAGAGGGGAGAGGACAAAACTGCATCCAAACAGAGGAGAGAACAGAAGGGTATCCAGAGAGAGGAGACAAAAGAAGGTCATCCATAGGGACAAAAAGACAGAAGGGCCTCCAGAGAGAGGAGAGAACAGAAGAACATCCACAGAGATAAGCGAACAGAAGATCATCCAGAGAGAGAATGGTATAGAAGGGCATCCTGAGGGATGAGAGAACAAAACAGCATGTAGAGAGGAGAAGACAGAAGGTCATCCAGAGAGAGGAGAGGACACAAGGGCATCCAGAGTGATGAGAGAACAGAAGAGCATCAATAGAGAGAATAGAACTGAAAGGGATCCAGAGAGATGAGAGGAAAGGAGGGAATCTATATAGAGGAGAGAACAGAAGGGCATCCAGAGAGAGGAAAGAACAGAAGGGCCTCCAGAGGGAGGAGAAGACAGAAGCGCATCCAGACAGAGGATAATACAGAAGGGCATCGGGATAGAGGAGAGAACAGAATGGCATCCAGAGAGAGGATACAACAGAAGGTCATCCAGAGAGAGGAGAACACAGAAGGGAATTCGGACAGAATAGAAGACATAAGGGCATCCACAGAGAGTAGAAGACAGAAGGGCATCAAGAGAGAAGAGAACAAAAGGGCATCCAGAAAGATGAGAGGACAGAACGGCATCCCAAGAGAGGAGAGAACAGAAGGGTATCCAGAGAGAGAAGAAGACTGAAAGACATCCAGAGACAGGAGTGGACAGAAGGGCATCCTGAGTGAGGAGACGACAGAAGGGAATCCAGAGAGAGGAGAGAATAGAAGGGCATCAAGAGAGAGTAGAGAGCATAAGGGCCACCAAAAGGAGTAGAAGACAGAAGGGCATCCAGAGAGAGGAGAGAACAGAAGGGCATCCAGATTGAGGAGAGAGAAAAAGGGCATACAGAGAGAGGAAAAGACAAAAGTGCATCCAGAGAGAGGAGAGAACAGAACGGCACCTAGAGAGATGAGAAGACAGAAGGGCATCCAGAGAATCGAGAGAACAGAAGGGCATACAGAAAGAGGAGAGAAAAGAAGTGCATCCAGAGAGAGGAGAAGACAAAAGAGAATCCAGAGAGAGGAGAGAACAGAAAGGCATACGGAGAGAGGTAAAGACAGAAGGGCATCCAGAGAGAAGAGTGTACAGAAGAGTATCCAGAAATAGAAGAGAACAGAAGGGCATCCAGAGAGAGGAGAGGACAGTATGGCATCCAGAGAGAGAAGAGGAGACAAGGACATTCAGAGACAGGAGAGAACAGAAAGGCATCCAGAAAGAGGAGAGAAAGGAATTATATCTACAGAAAGGAGAAGAAAGTAGGATATCCAGATTGAAGAGAAAATTGTCAGTCATCAAGAGACAGGAGAAAATAAAAGGGCATAGGTAGAGACGAGAGAACTGAAGGGCATAGGGAGAGAGGAGAAAACAGAAGGGCATCTGGAGAGAGGAGAGTACAGAAGGGCATCCAAAAAGAATAGAGGACAGATGTAAATCTAGAGAGAGGAGAAAAGAGAAGTGTATTAAGAGAGTTGAGAATACAAAAAGGGAATGTAGAGAGAGGAGAAAAGAGAAGGGCATTCAGAGAGAAGAGAAGACAGAAATGCATAAATATAGAGGAGAGGATAGAAGGGCATCCAGAGAGAGGAGAGGACAGAAGGGAATCCAGAGAGAGGAGAAGACAGAAGGGCATCCATAGAGAGGTGAAAACAGAAGTGCATCCAGAGAGAGAAGAGAGAAGGGCATCTAGAGTGAAGAGAATACAGAAGAGCATCCAGAGAGAGGAGAGCCCAGAAGGGAATCCAGAGAGATGAGAGAACAGAAGTATATCCAGAGAGAATAGAGGACAGAATGGCAACTTGAGAGAGGAAAGAAGAGCAGCACATCCAGAGAGAGGAGAAGACAAAAAGGGCATCCACAGACAGGAAAGCACAGTAGGGCATTCAGAGAGAAGAGAGAATAGAAAGCCATCAAGAAAGAATAGAGGACAGAAGGGCATCTAGAGAGAGGAGAGAAGAGAAGGCATCCAGAAAGAGGAGATGAGAAAAAAGGAATCCAGAGAGAGGAGAGAAGAGAAATGCATCCAGAGAGAGGAGAGGACACAAGGGCATACAGAGAGATGAGAGAACAGAAGATCTTTCAGTGAGAGGGGAGAACAAAAGGTTATCCACAGAGATGTGCGAACAGACGATCATCTAGAGAGAGAAGGGAACAGAAGGGCATCCAGAGGGATGAGAGGACAGAAGAGAATCTAGAGAGAGGAGAGAAAAGAAGGGCAAAAAGTTAGATAAGAATATAGAAGGGCATCCAGAGAGAGGAGAGGACAGTAGGGCATCCAGAGAGAGGAAAAACAGGAGGCTGTCCAAAGAGTGGAGAGGACAGAAGGACATCCCAAAGAAGAGAGAACAGAAAGGGCATCCAGAGAGAGATGAGAGAACAGAAGAGAATCCAGAAAGAGGAGAGAACAGAAGCCCATCCAGAGAGAACAGAAGGCTGAAGAACATCCAGAGAGAGAAGAGGACAGAAGGCCATCTGGAGAGAGGAGAAGACAAAAGGGCATCCACAGAGAGGAGAGGACAGAATGGCATCCAGTGAGAGGACAGAACAGAAGGGCATCTAGAGAGAAGAGAAGACAGAAGGATATCTAGAGTGAGTAGAAAATGTTCGGGCATCCAGATGAAAGAGAAGACTGAAGGGCAACAAGAGAATTGAGAGAACAGAAGGTCATAGGGAGAGAGGAGAAGACAGAAGGGCATCCAGACAGAGGAGAGGACAGAAAGGCATCCAGAGAGAGGAGAGGTCAGAAGGGCATCCAGAGAGAGGAGAGGACCGAAGGTCATCCAGAGAGAGGAGACAACAGATGGACATCCAGAGAGTGGAAAAGACAGAAGGGCATCCAGAGAGAGTATAGAATAGAAAGGTATCCAGAGAGTGTAGAAGACAGAAGGGCATATAGAGAAAGGAGTAGACAGAAGAGCATCCAGTGAGAGGAGAGAATAGAAGGGCATCCAGAGAGAGGTGAGGACAGAAGGGCATCCAGAGAGAGGAGAGTACAAAAGAAATCCAGAGAGAGGAGAGAACAGAAAACCATCCAGGTAGATAAGAGGATAAAAAGGCATCCACAGAGAGGATAGGACAGAAAAGCATCCAGAGTGAGGAGAGGACATAAAGGGCATCCAGGGAGAGGAAAGAACAGAAGGACACCCAGAGAGAGGATAAGACGGAAGGGCATCCAGAAAGAGGAGGTAACAGAAGGTCATCCAGAGAGAGGAGACAAGAGACAGTTATTCATAGTAACGAAAAGACAAAAGGGATCAAGAGAGATGAGAGTACAGAAAGGCATGTAGAGAGAGAATACAGAAAGGCATCCATAGATAGGTGAAAACAGAAGGGCATCCAGAGAGAGAAGACAGAAAGGTATCCATAGAGAGGTGAAAACAAGTGCCTGTAGAGAGAGGGGAAGAGAGAAGGGCATCCAGAGTGAAGAGAAAACAGAAGAGCATCCAGAGAGAGGAGAGATCAGAAGGTCATCCAGACAGAGGAGAGGACAGAAGGGCATCCATAGAGAGGTGAAAACAGAAGTGCATCCATAGAGAGGAAAAAAGAGAAGGGCATACAGATTTAAGAGAAGACAGAAGAGCATCCGGAGAGAGGAGAGATCAGAAGGTCATCCAGAGAGAGGAGAAGACAGAAGGACATACAGAGCGTGGAGAAGACAGAAGGGCATCCAGAAAGAAGAGAGAACAGAAGGGCATCCAGAGCGATGAAGGGTCAGGAGAGCCTCCATAGAGGGAAGAGAAGAAAAAGGCAACCAGAAAGATTAGAGGACAGAAGGGAATCCAGAGATAGAAGAGGACAGAAGGGCATCCAAGAGAGGAGAGTGCAGAAGGGCATCCAAAGAGAAGAGAGGACAGAAGAGAATCCAGAGAGAGGAGATGACATAAGGGCATCCAGAGAGAGGAGAGACAGAAGGACATCCAGAGACAAGAGAGAAAAGAAGGGCATAGAGAGAGAGGAGAGAACAGAAGGGCATCCAGAGAGAGGAGAGCACACAAGGGCATCCAGAGAGATGGGAGAACAGAAGGGCATCCACAGATATGAGCGAACAGAAGTTCATACAGAGAGAAAAGGGAACAGAAGGCCGTCCAGAGTGATGAGAGTAAAGAATAGAATCTAAAGAGAGAAGAGAACAGAAGGGCATCCAGAGAGATGATGAGACATAGAGTCATCCAGAGAGAGGAGACAACAGAAGGTCATCCATAGTGATGAAAAGACAGAAAGGCATCCAAAGAGAGAAGAGGACACAAGGGCATCCAGAGAGATGTGATTACAGAAAGGCATGTAGAAAGAGGAGAAGACAGAAAGGCATCCATAGATAGGAGAAAACAGAAGGGCATCCAGAGAAAGGAGAAGACAGATGGGCATACAGAGAGATGACTGTACAGAAGGGCATCCGGAGAGTGGAGAGATCAGAAGGGTATCCGGAAAGAGGAGAAGACAGAAGGGCATCGAGTAAAAGGAGAGGAAAGAATGCATACAGAGAGAAGAAAAGACAGAAAAACATCCAGAGGAGTATAGAACACAAGGGAATCTAGAGAGTGGAGGAAACAGAAGACCATCCAGAGAGAGAAGAGAACAGAAGAGCATCCATAGAGGGGAGAAGACAGAGGGCATACAGAGAGAGGAGAGAATAAAAGGGCATTCAGAAAGATGAGAGAACAGGAGAGCATCCATAGAGAGAAGAGAACAGAAGGGCAACAAGAGATATGAGATGGCAGAAGGGAATCCAGAGAGATAAGAAAGAACACAAGGGCATCCAGAGAGAGGATAGGACAGAGAACATCCAGAGCCAGAAGAAGACATAAGGCCATCCCGAGAGAGGATATGACAGAAGCCATCCAGAGAGAAGAGAGTAAATAAGGGCCTCCAGAGGGATGAGAGAAGAGAAGGGCATCCACAGAGAGGAGAAGACTGTAGGGCATCCAAAGAGAGTAGAGATCAGAAGGGCATCCAGAGAGAGGAGAAGAAAGAAGGGCATCCGGAGAGAAGAGAGTACAGGAGAGCATCTATAGTGAGAAGAGAACAGAAGGTCAACAAGAGAGATGAGAGGACAGAAGGGAATCCATAGAGAGGAGAGGACAGAAGGGCCTCCAGAGAGAAAAGAGAACAGAAAGGCATCCAGAGCGTGGAGAAGACAGAAGGGCATCTAGAGAGAGGAGAGAACAGAAGGGCACCCAGAGAGATGATAGGACAGAGAACATCCGTAGAAAGGAGAAAACATAAGGGCATCCAGAGAGAGGATATTACAGAAGGACATCCAGAGAGAAGAGAGTAAATAAAGGCCTCAAGAGAGACGAGAGAACATAGGGGGATCCAGAGAGAGGAGACGACTGAAGGGCATCAAAAGAGAGGAGATTACAGGATAGCATCTATAGTGAGAAGAGAACAGAAGTGAAACAAGAGAGGAGAGAGGACAGTAGGGAATCCAGAGAGAGGAGAAGACAGAAGGGCCTCCAGAGAGATGAAATAACAGAAGATCATCCAGAGAGAGAAGAAAACAAAAGGGCATCCACAGAGAGGAGAAGACAGAAAGGCATCTAGTGATAGGAGAGAACAGAAGGGCATCCAGAGAGAGGAGAATACAGAAAGGCATCCATAGAGAGGTGAAAACAGAAGTGCATCCATAGAGAGGAGAAGAGAGAAGGGCATCCAGAGTTAAGAGAAGACAGAAGAGCATCCAGAGAGAGGAGAGATCAGAATGTCATCCAGAGAGAGGAGAAGACAGAAGGACATACAGAGCATGGAGAAGACAGAAGGGCATCCAGAGAGAAGAATGAACAAAAGGGCATCCAGAGCGATGAGAGGTCAGGAGAGCCTCCATAGAGGGAAGAGAAGAAAAAGGCAACCAGAAAGATTAGAGGACAGAAGGGAATCCAGAGAGAGAAGAGGACAGAAGGGCATCCAAGAGAGGAGAGTGCAAAAGGGCATCCAGAGAGAGGAGAGGACAGAAGGCAATCCAGAGAGTGGAGATGACAGAAGCGCATCCAGAGAGAGGAGAATACAGAAGGTCATCCAGAGAAAGGAGAGAACATAAGGGCATACAGAGAGATGAGAGTACAGGAGAGCATCCATAGAGATAAAAGAACAGAAATGCAAAGAGAGATATTAGAGGACAGAAGGGAAAAAAGAGAGAAAAGAGGACAGAAGGGCATCCAAGAGAGGAGAGAACAGAAGGGCATCCAGAGAGAGTAGAAGACAGAAGGGCATCCAAAAAGAGGAGAGGACAGAAAGGCATCCAGATAGAGGAGAGAACATTAGGGCATCCAGAGAGAGGAGAGACAGAAGTGCATCCAGAGAGGGGAGAAGACAGAAGGGCATCCAGAGAGAGGAGAGAACATCAGTGCATCCAGAGAGAGGAGA
>NW_023045795.1:0-7851 GCF_011762505.2 Arvicanthis niloticus | reverse complement strand
ATACAACCAAACAGGTGAAAGAATTAAACAAAACCACCCAGGATTTAAAAAATGACAGTAGAAACAATAAATAAATCACAAAGGGAGACTACCCTGGAGATAGAAAACCTAGGAAAGATATCAGGAGTCATAGATGCAAATATCACCAACAGAATACAAGAGATAGAAGAGAGAATTTCATGTGTAGAAGATACCATGGAAAACATTGACACAACTGTCAAAGAAAATGAAAAATGAAAAAAGCTACTAACACAAAACATCCAGGAAATCCAGGACACAATGAGAAGGAGCAAACCTAAGGGTAATAAGTATAGATGAGGATGAAGGCTCCCAAATTAAAGGGCCACTAAATGTCTTCAACAAAATTATAGAGGAAAACTTTCCTAACCTACAGAAAGAGATGTCCATAAAATAGAAGAAGCCTACAGAACTCCAAAGTAGTCTAGACCAAAGAAAGAAATACCCCCTGTCACATAATAAGCAAAACATCAAATGTACAAAATAATGAAAAAATACTAAAAGCAGTAAGGGAAAAAGGTAAAGTAACATATAAAGGCAGACCTATCAGAATCACACCAGACTTATCACCAGAGACTATAAAAGCCAGAAGATCCTGGACTGATATCATACAGACCTCAAAGGAGCACAAATGCCAGCACAGACTCCTATACCCAATAAAACGCTCAATCACTATTGATGGAGAAACCAAGATATTCCATGACAAAACCAAATTTACTCAATGTATTCCTACAAATCCAGCACTTCAAAGGATAATTGATAAAAACTCCAACACAAGGAGGGAAATCACAACCTAGAAAAAGGAAGAAAGTAAGCTTCCAACAACCCCAAAAGAAGATAACTACACAAACATAATTCCAACTCCAATAACAAAAATAACAGGAAGCAACATTCATTTTTCCTTAATATCTCTTAATATCAATGGACTCAATTCTCCAATAAAAAGACATAGACTATCAGACTGGATACATAAAGCAGGACCCAGAATTTGGCTTACATACAGGCAACTCACTTCTGTGACAAAGACAGATACTACCTCAGAGTAAAAAGATGCAAAACAATCCTCCAAGCAAATGCTCCCAAGAAACAAATGGAGTAGCAATTCTAATATCAAATAAAATCGATTTTCAACCAAAGTTAATCAAAAAGGATAAGGAAGGACACTTCATACTCATCAAAGAAAAAATGGACCAAGATTGAACTCTCAATTCTGAACATCTATGCCCCAAAGGCAAGGGCACCTACACACATAAAAGAAACTTTACTAAAGCTCAAAGCATACATTGCACCTCACACAATAATAGTGGGGGATTTCAACACCCCACTATCAGCAATGGACAGATCATGGAAACAGAAACTAAACAGAGACACAATGAAACTAACAATGGATTTAATCATTATGAATCATTAATCACAATGAACCAAATGGATTCAACTGATATCTTATAACATTTCATCCTAAAAGAAAAGAATATACCTTTTTCTCAGCACCTCATGGTACCTCCTCCAAAGTAGACCATATGATTGGTCACAAAACAGGCCTCAACAGATACAAAATTATTGAAATTATCCCTTGCACCCTATTAGATCACCACGGACTAAGACTAGTCTTTAATAATAATGACAAAAACAATGGAAAGCCCACATACATGTTTAAACTGAACAGTGCTCTACTCAAGGATGATTTGTTCAAAGAAGAAATTAAAGACTTTTTTAGAATTTAATGAAAATGAGGACAGTTCATACCAAAACTTGTGGGACTCCATGGAAGCAATACTAAGAGGAAAACTCATAACTCTCAGTGCCTACAAAAAGAAACTGGAGGGAAGCATACACTAACAACCTGACAGCACATCTGAAAGGTTTAGAACACAAGAAGCAAATATACCCAAGAGGAGTAGATGGCAGGAAATAATCAAACTCAGGACTGAAATCAACCAAAGTAGAAACAGAAAGAACTATACAAAAATATCAACAACACCAGGAGCTAGTTCTTTGAGAAAATCAACAAGATAGATAAACCCTTAGCTAGACTAACCAAAGGGCACAGAGACAGTAAGTATCCAAATTAATAAAATCAGAACTGAAAAAGAGACATAACAACAGAAACTGAGGAAATTAAAGAAAATCATCAGATCCTACTACAAAGGCCTATACTCAACAAAATTGGAAAATCTGGATGAAATTTCCTAGACAGATACAGGTACCTAAATTAAATCAGGAAACAGATAAACCATCTAAACAGTCTCAAAACCCCTAAAGAAATAGTAGCAGCCATTAAAAGTCTCCCCACCAAAAAAAAGTCTGGGACAAGATGGTTTTAGTGCAGAATTCTATCCGAATTAATACCAATTCTCTTCAAACTATTCCACAGAATAGAAACAGAAGGCACACTACCCAATTCATTCTGTGAAGCTACAGTTACACTCATACCTAAACCTCACAAAGACCCAACAAAGAAAGAGAACTACAGACCAATCTCTTCTTACTAATACTGATGCAAAAATACTCAATAAGATTCTTGCAAACCGAATCCAAGAATACATCAAAACAATCATCCATCATGATAAAGTAGGCTTTATCCCAGGAATTCATGGATGGTTCAATATTTGGAAAATTCATCAATGTAATCCACCACATAAACAAACTCAAAGAAAAAAAATCACATGGTCATCTCACTAGATGCAGGGAAACCATTTGACAAAATTCAACATCCCTTCATGTTAAAAGTCTTAGAAAGATCAGGAATTCAAGGCACATAACTAAACATAGTAAAAGCAATATACAGCAAACAAGTAGTCCAACATCAAACTAGATGGAGAGAAACTTGAAGCATTCCCACTAAGATCAGGAACTAAACAAGGCTGCCCACTCTCACCCTACCTTATTTAATATACTACTGGAAGTCCTAGCCAGAGCAATTAGACAATAAAGGAAGTCAAAGGGATACAAATAGGAAAGGAAGCAGTCTAAAGTTCACTATTTGTAGATGATATGATAGTATTCTTAAGTGATCCTAAAACTTCCACCAGAGAACTCCTAAACCTGATAAACAACTTCAGCAAAGTGGCTGGATATAAAATCAACTAAAACAAATCAGTAGCCTTCCTCTACTCAAAGGATAAAATGCTGAGAATGAAATTAGAGAAATGACACCCTTCACAATAGTCACAAATAATATAAAATATCTTGGAGTGAATCTAACCAAGCAAGTGAAAGAAGTTCTGTCTTCTGTATGACAAGAACTTCAAGTCACTGAAGAAAGAAATTGAAGAAGATCTCAGAAGATGGAAAGATCTCCCATGCTCCTGGATTGGCAGGATTAACTTAGTAAAAATGGCCATCCTGCCAAAAGCAATCTACAGATTCAATGCAATCCCCATCAAAATTACAAATCAATTCTTCATAAAGATAGAAGAGCAATTTGCAAATTTATTTGGAATAACAAGAAACCCAGGATTGCAAGAACTATTATCAACAATAAAAGAACTTCTGGGGGAATCACCATCCATGACCTCAAACTGTACTACAGAGCAGTAGTGATAAAAACTGCATGGTATTGGAAAAGAGACAGGCAGGAAGATCAATGGAATAGAATTGAAGATCCAGAAATGAACCCACAAACCTATGGTCACTTGATCTTTGACAATGGAGCTAAAGCCATCCAGTGGAAAAATGACAGCATTTTCAGCAAATGGTGCTGGATCAACTGGAGGTCAGTCATGTAGAAGAATTCAAATCAATCATTCTTATCCCTTGTACAAAGCTCAAGTCCAAGTGGATCAAGGACCTTCACATAAAGCAGAATACACTGAACTAATAGAAGAGAAGGTGGGAAAGACCCTTGAATACCTAGGCACAGGGGAAAAGTTCCTGAACAGAACACCAATGGCTTATACTCTAAGATCAAGAATTGACAATTGGGACATCATAAATTGCAAAGCTTCTGTAAGGCAAAGGACACTGTCAATAAGACTAAAATGGCAACCAACACATTGGGAAAACATCATTACCAATCCTATATCTGATAGAGGGCTAATAATATCCTAATATATATAAAGAACTCAAGAAATTAGGCTCTAGACAACCAAATAACCCTATTAAAATGGGGTACAGAGCTAACCAAAGAATTATCAACTGAGGAAACTCGAATGGCCAAGAAGAACCTCAAGAAATGCTCAACATCCTTAGTCATTAGGGAAATGCAAATCAAAACAACCCCGAGATACCACCTCACACCAGTCAGAATGGCTAAGATCAAAAACTCAGGTGATAGTAGATGCTGGTAAGGATGTGGAGAAAGAGAAACAGTCCTCCATTATTGGTGGGATTGCAAGCTGGTACAACCACTCTGGAAATCAGTCTTGGCAGTTCCTCAGAAACTGGACATAGCATTACCTGAGGATCCAGCTATACCACTCCTGGGCTATATACCCAGAAGATGCTCTAACATATAACAAGGACATCTGCTCCCCTATGTTCATAGCAGCCTTATTTATAATAGCCAGAAACTGGAAAGAACCTAGATGTCCTTCAACAGAGGAATGGATACAAAAAATATGGTACATTTACACAATGGAGTATTACTCAGCTATTAAAAATAATGAATTTCGGAAAATTCTTAGGTAAATAGGATGGAACTAGAAAATATCATCCTGAGTGAGTTAACCCAATTACAAAAGAACACACATGGTATTTACTCACTTGATAAGCGGATATTAGCCCAAAAGCTTGAAATAGTCAAAATTCAACTCATAGACCACATGAAGCTAATGAAGAAGAACGACCAAGTGTGGATGCTTCGGTCCTACTTAGAAGGAGTAAAAAAATACTCAAGGGAGCAAATATGGAGACAAAGTTTGGAGCAGAAACTGAAAGTGGGGCCATCTGGAGTATTTCATCCCATGTGCATTCACCAAATGTAGACACTGATGTGGATGTCAGGAAATGCATGCTGACAAGAGCCTGATATAGCTGTCTCCTTAGAGGTCTGCCAGAGTCTGACACATTCAGAGGCAGATGCTCACAGCTAACCACTGATCTGATCAAACGTTTCCCAATGGAGAAGTTAGAGAGAAGACTGAAGGAGCTGAAAGTGTTTGTGGCCACAAGAGGAGAGCAACAATACCAACCAACCAGAGCTCCCCAGGGTCTAAACCACCAGCCTGGGAGCACATAGGGAGGGACTCATGACTCCACCTGTATATGTGGGAGAGGAGATCCTTGGTCCCATGAATTCTGAACACTGAGTGGGTGGGAATTCGAGGATGGGGAGGTGGGAGTGGGGCTAGGTGGGGCACATCCTCATAGAAGCAGGAGTAGGGAGGATGGGATAGCAGGTTCCTGGGTGCTGGGGGTAATGGGGTAAGGGGATAAAATCTGAAATGTAAATATAATATCCAATAAAAAAATTTATCTAAAATATGACTGTGGAGATGATGCTATGTGGTCAAAGTTCTTTCTATGCAGACCATTTTGAGTGAGGTCCAACCTCTGAGCTTTGATCTCTATGGATAGAAAATGAGCTGGGTCTAACATCCATGTAGGAATCCAATCTTTGGGAAATATAGGTAGCATGATCACTGGGAATATGATCACTGGGGTTCACTGTGCCAACATGTTGAACTAACTGATATGTTAATTCCTCAGTTAGAAAACATGTCTAAAATATCATGGTGATTAACAGAGGACAGCATTTTATGTCAACATGTACAACACACCTACACACATAAACACACACACACACACACATCTGTGGATAGAGAAACACTGTAATAAACAGACACTCAAATTAATGTCATATGGAAAACAGAAATTTGAAACATATGTGGATTCATCTTGGATTGCTACACACCATATGTGTGTAATGAATCACCTGAATGTGATTTTCAGATGCAGCCAAGATTCAAAAGACAAAGACAGACAAGAAAATGAGGGAATGGCTAACCTGTAACTGGCCTAAACCAGCAGCCATCCTATAGGCAAGTACCAATCTCTGACACTAATACTGACACTCTGTTATGGTTGCAGACAGGAGCCTAGCATAACTTTCCTACAATAGGCTCCACAGTGCAGCTGACCAAAACAAATGCAAGAGACTAACAGTCAAGCATTAGACTGAGCTCAGTGAGACTTAGAGGAGAGTTGGGGAAGGATTAAGAGACTCATAGAGGACCCGGACTCCATAAACAGACAAACAAACAAAATAAAAACAAAACCATAAAAACCTACATAGTCAACTTTCCTGGATGCTTTAGGGCTACTAGAGAGAACCAACAATGGAAGAGCATACATGGGCTGGACCCAAGCCCTCTGCACATATATAGCAGATGTGTAAGCTTGTTGTTCATGAAGGTCCCCTAATCAAATGGAGGAGACAAGAAAAGTAGATCATAGGGATACACATTGGAAAAGAATAGATTAAGGTATCACTGTTTGTGGATAATATGACAGTAGACATAACCAACCCCTAAACTTTGTCAGACAACTCCTACTGCTGATTAAAAACCTTCAGTATAGTCACTGCTTATGAGTTTAATTCCTGGATTTGTTTCTCATTGGCTGTATCAGGTAAGTTGGCCTGGTAAGAAGTGACAGCACTTACAGGAGACCCTGTGGTATGTGATATAATGGTAACCATGTTTTAAAATGATACTGCTGGGGTCTTACCACAATTGGTTTCAAGTTGCACTACACTTTACTAATAACACAGCCTGTATGCCACAAGCACAAACTTGATGAGAGAGTGAGAGATAGAGAGACAGTAAGACAGAAAGTGTTAGAAAGAAAAGAAAAAAGCAAGAGAGAGGGAAAGTTTGGTAAAAGAGGCACAGAGAAGCTGAGTAGGTCCATGTTGCACAGGGTTAGGGGGAAACAAAAATGATTAGTGACGTCACTACATGAGGCTCCTGGCTACCTGAGGGCAGGTGGTACTTATCTGTCAGGTAGCTAGCATTTGAAATAGATATGAAGACGTAGTGCAGGGTGATATGTGTTCCTGTTGACTGAATTTGAAAATTCCCAAAGTGGTCAGGGGAGAGGATGAAGTTCAAAGTCACTATTTAGACCCTTTTGTTCAGATAGGGTTCCTGGCAGATCTCTGCCATGCAGAAAGCAAAACAATAGAAAGTGATTATAATGAGATCTGTGGGAAGACTCATGCAATACTGGGGCAGTGGCAGTTGATGCTTTGGGTTATATCTGTAGGGTAGATTTCTCTGGCAGTTAAATATGCAAGGCTGTTATACTGGTCTTCTTACTTTGTTGGACAAGTGGAAAGCCCCTTGATAGTTTCTGGTTGGAATTTGGGTAATCCTGATGAAATATTAGCAGCAGGTAGAAATTAAACAATATTAGATAGTCAATAGATAAGGATTTGTGGATTCCCTATTGGTGAGAGGTACTGAGGAATTGTAAAGGTGTTCCCTAATCCTCCATAGCCTATAAGACACATGGATGGTCCATGGTAGATGGAGGGTGGCGCCAGGTATGATATTTACTTTTCTTATATCTGTGGAAACTTAACTTAATTAAAACACAATGTATGAGTTGAGTTTTAAGACAGTAGGACATAAAATGTTGCTGTATAACAGAGATTTTTCACACTTGAAGAAACAGAGAAGCTAAAAGTGAGAACCTGGAGGAAAACAATCCATGTTTGTAGAAACAGTGAGATGTGGAGAGTCTGCTTCCATCAGAAAAAATTGAGTCAAACTTTGTTTAAAGGAAAACAGTCAGGATCCCATGAGCACTGGGTGAACTCATTCAGAAGACACGGGCATTGTTTGTACATATTCCCTAGAATAGCGAAAATAATCACATGATGGAGTTTTT
>NW_023045793.1:0-125804 GCF_011762505.2 Arvicanthis niloticus | reverse complement strand
TTCATCCCATTGAAGCTATGAATATGAAGCCTAAGTTGAGTTTTGAGAACACAGTATGTGGAGATACCTAAGCTATGAGGAATCTGCCATGGAGAGATAGATATAGGAAATGAATTTACCTAAACTGATAGATATATAAGAGGTTGCAGAGATAGGGCCATCTAAACTCTTTGAAACTGAAGCCCCATATGTCTGAGACAGAGCTACAGGATTTGGTGTTTGGGCTCCTGGGTTTCTTTCCTTGATCCAATTTTCCCTCACTGTGTACACATTCCTCTATTGAAATGGGAAAGGGTATTCTGTGCCATTGTATGCTGGAAAGATATAACTTGTTTTTTGATTTTACAAGATGTGGCAGTGAAGAAAGTACAGTGTGACAGGATTTCCACCCCTGGAGCAGAGCCAGCAGGACAAGAATTTCACAGTTGCTAGGCATAAGGTTTGTTTGTATTAAACACACATATATAATACACACACACACACACATCATATATATGTGTGTGTGTATATGTATATACACATATATGTGTGTGTGTGTATATATGCATACACACACACACACACACACATACACACACACACACATATATATATATATATATATATATATATATATATATATATATAAATTTAACTTGTGTTCCTCCTTCAGTGAAATCTCTCCCTGTTGAGGATAATGTCACTATGATAATTAGAAACAGGAGTCCAGGAGTGGAGGGTGTGTCTATGTTCCTCAGTAAAAATGGTAAATGCTGTGACCTCCAGACAGTTCTTAAGGCTGGGGGAAAGAACTCTGAAAACATAAGTTCAAAAATAGATAATTTCTCAGCAATGCAAAGTAAAACTATGAAAGATGAATTGTATAAGGCACTTCAAAGATGTAGAAGAACAAAGGAAGTGGCACTATGAATCAGCTTGTCAGAAAGACACTAAGAAAGGAGAGAAAGATTTACTGAGTGGATATTTCAGGGCTGATCCCACTCAACTGAACTTACTGTCCTTACTTACAAAGATAGGCAGATCTTTGAACTCATTTGCAATGCTAAGAACAAAAGAAGAAATAATTACTTGCTGTCTTTTTCTAAGAATCAGGGGGCAGTCATCAAGGGATGCTGACCAGAGGAATAATCAAAGGGGAACCTGGGGTGGACAATTGAAATGCAAATAAAAGAAAAGGCTTTGTTTTGCAAGAACTGAACCATCTGATGATCTTCAGAAACTTGTCTCCAGCCAAACACAGGCTCCCATGATTTGGCTTCTAATCCTGCCCCTCCCCCCCCACCTCCCACTGATCTCAAACACCCCTTACTCAGAATCCTCTCAAAACCAAGGCTGTTCAAGGCTTTTCCTTAGCTTGTTGGGCAACTTGACTGTTTTTTTTTTTTTTTTTTTAATTCTATTATTGGCTCATGGACCTACAGTGTATGTTTTTGCACATGTAAAACATGTGTTGTTGTGCTGACCTTCATATACATCTTGAATTTTGAAATTTGGCAGAAAGTATATTCGTTTTCTCAGGATGGTATATAATCATGTCATTATTACTACCTGAGCCCTTTGACTGATTGAATTGCAAGTGTGTGCCTTTTCTCCTAACTGTAGTGTTTGTTAAGAAAATTTTTAATGAATATGAGTATTTTGCCTATATTCATTAAAATGCTCCTTGTGTGTGTCTGCTTGGCCCTCAAAGTAGTCAGAAGATGGCCTTACAGACCCTGAAGTAGGGATAATAGGTAGTTGTGAGCCCACATGTAAGTATTGGCAGTTGAGCTCAATTATTTGCAAATCAGTAGGACCTCCTCTCTGCTGAGCCATCTCTGGTGCTCTATGATGATTATTTAGGATCAACATTACATTGGTAATATTTTCATCTGTGCACTTACAACTATTTAAACATGCATTTCCTTTTACTAAGATGTTATTAGTGACAAGTTTAAAATGGGTCACTTGAAGTTTCTGAAAGATGAATACCAAACTGGAATGAATATATAATTCTTTGCAGGAACTTCAGTAAAGAACTCTATTTTCTATCTTTTATATTCATCTCATTGATTTTTGCAGGGGGGTTATGGTCTTACTATGTTCCTCTGGCTTTCATGGAACTAACTCATTACATAGACCAAGCTGGCATCTAATTCAATGAGATAACCCCCGCCTCTGCCTCCTGAATTCTGGGATTAAAAATTCGTCAATACACCCAATTTGACCATCATTTTTTCCTTGTTAGTAATTGTTCATACCATTTCTCTGATGTGTGCTCAATACTGTTTCTCCCTTCTTCCCTCCTTCCCTCTCTCCTGTCTCTCCCTCCCCCTCCTTCCCACCTTCTCTCTCTCTCTCTCTCTCTCTCTCTCTCTCTCTCTCTCTGTTAATTTCTCTGTTAATTGGCATTTCTATTAGAAGCCTATAACATATAGAAATAACACAGAAATGACAGAGTTGAACCTCATTATTCAGGTTCCTTTAGACATAATTTAGTGATTACATTATTACTTCTAGCTCAAGAAATCAGTGGGGGAAGGACAAGAATTATTCAAATATATTGTCAGTGAAGCATACATATAAAGTGATATTGGCATCATGCTCTGTGTTGTATACCTGTTTGGGATATTTTAGAATACAGTGACCTATGATGATGTGTGTGTGAACTTCACTCTCGAAGAATGGACTTTACTGGATCCTTCACAGAAGAGTCTCTACAGAGATGTGATGCTGGAGACCTACAGGAATCTCATGTCAATAGGTAAGACAGTGAATTGCCTTTCACTTTTTAAAATAAAGGAAGAACTGTTTCTTTGTTATTGATGCTGTTTTGTAATTTCAGTTGAGAATGAGGAAACATGAGGTGAATGAATCAGGCATGGTTATACAGTTTACTGAAGATGGTAAGGTAAATTCCAATAACCTATCATAAATATTTTGTTAATTTTTTAGGCTACATTTGTGAAGATGACAATATAGAAGAATATATTCAAAGTTCTAGAAGACATGGAAGGTAATTTTCATGTGCATGTTGGTTTGAATATGCCTCTTGAGAAATTTTCGTGTTCCCTGGAAGTTTTAAAGAAAAGAAACAATGTAAACAAAAAAAGGACAGCTTTAAGTGTATCAGTGATTATTAAATTCTTCCAAAACCATGTTCTATCAAACTAGAGTTCTAACAAATCTCTAGTATCTGATTTGTGCTTGTAATTCATTGTACTATGAAAGAAGAGAAGGAAACAGAATAGTCAACTGATTATATCTGCCTAGACAGAGTAATCAGCCCTTAATAATTCTGCAGCACTAAGGTCTGTCAGATGATCCTGGGCCAGAAGGCAGAAGAACAGATGCTCCAACGTTTTGAAGTAGAGCGGGTGTCCAGGTGTTCAGAGGTCTCTATAAATTGGCTAAGTTTTAGAAACTATGATTTGTGCTTCCCACAATTATAGTTAACTCAGTCATTCTGGATTTCTGATGGGGTTGAAAACATATAGCTATTGACCTTAAGAGAAAAGACTTGAGTGGATGGTCATCAGCTGACATTCATCCTAAAGCCAGGTTCAGAACTACATGTTTTAGTTAGAATAGATGACAGAGGAGCTGGTTAGTCAACAAAAGGATGGACTGGGTATTAGGACTATCCTGTACCTCACTGGTACAAATTGGCATAATTATGTTCTAATTGTATTTTGAGAGAAAAGTTTCATTTTAACAGGAAGGGTGATGTATAGGAGGAGCTAAGGTAGGAGGAGTACTGAGAGGAAGAAAAGGAGTAAGAAGAGGAGAAGAAGAAAGAGAGGAGAAGCTAGGTGAAGAAAGAGAGAAAGAGGGGGGAGACAGGGAGGCAGAGGTTCAAGTATCTCCACCAGTCAAAGATAGTTGTTATATCTAGGTTGGTCAGTGGGTTACACCTCTGATTGAACAATTCCAAACTTATAAAGCCTATGGTTAACATTATTTTTTTAAATGTATAAATGCAAAAAGGAAAATGGGGCATGGGATAGGGGTTTCCTAAGGGGGGGGGGGGGGGGAATGGGGAAAGGGGATGCCATCTGAAGTGTAAATAAAATATCTAATAAAAAAAGAAAAAAAAAGTGTATCAGTGATTATTAAATTCTTCCAAAACCATGTTCTTCAATCTCTAGTATCTGATTTGTGCTTGTAATTCATTGTACTATGAAAGAAGAGAAGGAAACAGTGCTTTAACTAATATCAGCATTTGTATAGTAGCCCCATTAGATTATGGGTTAGAAATGGCAATCTGTTTAATTCCATACCACTTAGATATTGCAAAATGTATACACATTGAATAGGTCATAAGTATATGTGCAAAACCTTCTAACAGGCAAATAGTCCATATTGAAGCTGTTGATACTCATATACTTGTCATAGCATTGCTAACTTTAAGTGAGAATGGATGCTTATAAGAGTCAAGAATGTTGTTTTGGAGAAATCCTAATCCTATACCACATGTCTATAGGAAGCAAAATGTCACTGTGAAATGCAATGTGGAACCCTTCACTTGTTATTCTTCTTTCAATATGTATATCATATGCAAGAAATGATACAAACCATGTGAGCATAAGGATTTGAAAGAAATTATGTACTCCTCTGTCTTCCAGAAAAATAGAATATATATAGTAGTCCCCACATTGAGTAGACTTTCTGAATGTGGTACAAGTTTACAATGAATTGGCTTTCTAATTTCATAGGGTTCATCCACAAAGCCACACTGCAGAAAATCCCTACAGTACCAGGAATGTGGAAAATTCTTCTGTTTGTCCTGGTTCACATTGTAAATGCAGTATACAAATGTATATTTCACAGTAAAAGGAAATTTATGAATGTACTCAATGTGGTAAAGCTCTGAGCTTTTCTAGTTTTCTTCAGTATGTAAAAAACTCATATAGAAAATGATGCTATAAATAGGGCCCCTGTAATCAGTCCTCTTAACGTCACAGGTATCATCTTAGATGCAAAAGAACCCATAATGATGGAGAACACCATTAATGTAAACAAAGTGATAATTCCTTAAGATCTGATTCTCTTTACCCATTAGGCCAAACTGTAAAATTAATTCCTACATATAGAAAGATTCATCAGGGTAATGACTATGGTAAAGCCTTTGATGTGTGCCAATTATCTTACAGGCATGAAAGAAGTAATGGTGGAGAGGAACCCTACGGAAATAATCGATGTGCTAAAGCATTTGCATATCACAATAATCTCCAAAAATGTAGTATAACACTTACTGGAAAGAGAGCCTATGAATGTAATCAGTATGGTAAATATTTTGCCTATCACAGTCAACTTCAAGTTTATAAAAGAGCACATAGTGGAGAGAAATCCTATGAATGTAATCAATGTGGTAAAGCCTTTGCATGTTCCAAGAGTTTCCAAATTCATCAAAGAACACACACTGGAGAGATGCCATATGAATGTAACCAATGTGGTAAAGACTTTTCATGCTATAGTAATCTTCAAATACATGAAAGAACACATACTGGTGAGAAACCCTATGAATGTAACCAATGTGGTAAAGCCTTTGCATGTTTTAAGAGTCTCCGAATTCATCAAAGAACACACACTGGACAGAAGCCATATGAATGTAACCAATGTGGTAAAGCCTTTGCATATCACAGTTCTCTTCGACTACATAAAATAACACATACTGATGAGAAACCCTATGAATGTAAGCAATGTGGTAAAGCCTTTTCATATAGTAGTCATCTTGAAAGGCATAAAAGAATTCATACTGGAGAGAAACCCTATGAATGTAAGCAATGTGGTAAAGCCTATCCATATCATAGTAGTCTCCAAAAACATAATAGAACACATACTGAAAAGAAACCTTATAAATGTAACCAATGTGGTAAAGCCTTGCATGTTCCACGATATCTCCAGATACATAAAAGAACACACACTGGAGAGAAACCCTATGAATGTAACCAATGTGGTAAAGCCTATCCATATCATAGTACTCTCCAAATACATAAAAGAACACACACTGGAGAAAAACCTTATGAATGTAAGCTATGTAGTAAAACCTTTGCAAGTCATGATAGTCTCCAAAAACATAATAGAACACACACCAGATAGAAATCCTATGAATGTAAGCAATGTGGTAAAGTCTTTGCATGTCATGATAGTCTACAAATACATAAAAGAACACATAGTGGTGAGAAAACCTATGGATGTAAGCAATGCAGTAAAAACTTTTTATCTAGAAGATAAAAGAACACATAGTGGAGAGAATCTCTGTGGTTTTAATCATGTGGTAAAGACTTTATAAGTCAAAGTTGTCTCCTAGAACATACAAGAATACATACTGGAGAGAAAACCTATGAATGTAACCAATGTGGTAAAGCCTTTGCCTGCCATTATCATCTTGAAGCATAAAAGAATCATACCAGAAAGAAATCCTATGAATGTATTTAGTATGGTGAAACTTTTGCACATTTGTATACTCTTCATCATTATGAAAAATTCATACTGGAGAGAAATTGTATCAATAGAAGCAACGTTTTAGGGCCTTTGTGTTATGGGTGCCCTGAGATTCAACACTTCTCAAACACCAGGTCAATGCAAATACAAGAATTTATTTTAATCAGTCTGTTGCTGACTGATCAGGACCACAGATCTAACTCAAGAGAAGAACTGTAAAACAAACCCTCCTATGCCTGAACCTGAATCTTACAAAACTTTTAAGCTTGAAAAGCAGACTATCAACCAGCTTTTTTATTACTGCCCTGAGTATTAGAAAACCTTGATTCTCTGAAAAAAGCTTGAAAGTGCTGGAAGAAGTGAGTTAGCAGAAGCAAGAAGGTAGTGGGCTTGATTATATATTGCTGGTACAACAGCTTTAATTTCATTAATGCTAGCACCACTGCTTCTGCAATAGCATTGACACAAGGAGTTAAGACAACTAGTTTTGTTAACCATCTAGCAAAAAATATGTTACTAATGTATTGAGTATACAAAAGGATTTATATAGGTATCAACGGATGATGCTCTATAACCTATTCAAATTATCTGAAGGAGGTTCAGGGTTCAAGAATTACGAGTCATCCCAAGTGTCATGACAATATCATTGGAGTAGTGTTACTTCTAAAATTTACAATGATTGTCATTATACTTAGAAAAAAGTTTAAAGACACCTGTAGGATATTTGGCATAATCCTAACACCTCTCTGGGTGTGTTAACTTTGCATAGTGAGATTGTGAATTTTAAAGACTGCTGCTCTGCTGAGCTTTGATGCTGCAGATAATATAAATAAAGTTATCCATGGTCTGAGGTCAGTATTTCCATTTTGATTAAACCTCAGAAATGGCATATATAGCTTGATCAGCTAGCCCTTCTTGTCCTGGGAATACTTTTATTCCTGCCCATCATGTTAAAGCTTGTCTCTAACTACATCAACAGGCTGGCAGCCAGAGTACATGACTGGAAACTGATAATGGACCCCAGACAGAGTTATTAATTTAACAGGCTGGCAAGCCAAGGATGGGTAAGATTCTGCACAGAGCCTTACCAACCTAAGACAGGAGTGCATTGCTTATGATAACGCATATTCCACGCTGGGTAAGGAAGGCTTTCTTGTCAGAATGACCTAAGACAGGCTCAGTCTGGTTTATGCAATAAAAAAGGGAGATGTGAAGAGCTTTTGGGGCTGCTGGTAGGAAGCTGACATAAGCCAAGGACAAGAAAATGTACTGCAGGCATTGGGCTGGAACAAAGAAGTAATTTCAGGTAGAAATCTAAATCCTAGGCTAGAACAAAGAAGAAATTTCAGGCAGGAATCTAAATCTTAGGCTAGAACAAAGAAATAGGCTTCAGGGCATGAAAATGATTTTGGGCTAGGACAGGGAAGTATCTGTACTTTGATCATCCTGATAAGCCCTTAGAAAATAGTGATCACGGGACTCTGTTTACTGTCATGTATGTTCTTTGATTATCTGTGTTTATTGTCTTCTTTGTTCCTGGACTATTTACATCTATTGTATTGCTAGTTCCTCAACCTAGAACTGACTTTAATATTTACATGTAATTTAAACAGTATAAAGGCAAAAAAAAAAAAAAAAAGGAAGAGGAGGGATGGGATAGGGGGTGAGTGGGTGGGGGGAATATGGAAGGGGGATGGCATCTGAAATGTAAATAAATAAAATATCAAATAAAATAAATAAATAAATTTAAAAAAGAAAGAAAAGGAAAAAAAGTGTTTCTCTATAAATCATTAGTTACTTAGCATTTAAAAATACTATATATATATACATATATATATATACTATATATATATATATACATATATATATTACAGTAAGCATAATATGATCAGATGAAAATGCAGGTAGCAAGAAGACTGATGTTCCAAAACACATCACTACAATCCCAACATTGCTTCTGATAAAATGTTCTATTATACTGTTATTATACCTCTTCCTGTGCCACTTTCTAAAACCTGCAGGAAAAAAGTAATAGAAAAAGGTATTAATTACCAAAAAAACCCTTAATTCAGATAAATTTTAATTTTAACCTACTGACGAATTAAAACAAATTTAAAAGCAAAAGAAGAAGAAGAAGAAGAAGAAGAAGAAGAAGAAGAAGAAGAAGAAGAAGACGAAGAAGAAGAAGAAGAAGAAAAGAAAAGCAGAAACACTTGTGCCAAGTTTTATCTACATTTTTCCACCAATCAGGATTCAGGAATAGGGGCTTTCTTTATGTGGCTGATCTATGTCAACTTATGCAGACTATAGGTATTACAGTCTAAGCAACATATCTATTCTTATGTATTTTGGAACAGTCATTATGTTATGAGAAACAAAGATGAATAACATAAGCTGTGGTTTTGAAGAGTCATTATGTCTTGGTGAGCAGAAGCCATGGTTAGGAAGTGTCATTATGTTTCTGGAACAAAAGATAAAAAGTGGAAGGTGGTGGTGCATTTGAAAAGTTCCCATTTCCCTAGAGCCTGGGAAGATGAACTTAGTTTTACCCTATTGATGAAATGGTTTGGCAAGATCTTTTAGTCAATACACATACTATCAGTTACACAAGTATTATATATTCTGGAAAAAACTCTGACAAGTGTCAACAATGTATTCAAGCATAATGATGTCCCTTTTACTTTGTTTGCACTTGCAAGCTCGTATAGACAAGAGCCCTATGAATTTAAATAATAAGATAACCCTTTTAGATTTTACACTTGTCTTCAATTACATGGAAAAAAATCATCTAGGTATAAAAGCTTTAAAGCTGTGTATTAGTTCCTTTTTTGATGCTATAAAATAAATCATCTAAGGTAACTTATAAAGCAGTTTACTTTGGTTTATGTTTCCCAGAGAGAAATGGTATCAGGGTGACAGTAGCAATGCAAACAAGTGTTATACGGCAGCTAAAGCAGGAAGGTCAGAGCTTATGTCAGCAAGCTGAAGTATGAAGCAAAGAGTGGGAACTAGAAATGATGTGTGGCTGTAAACTCCCAAGCCCACTCCCAGTGACATTTCTGCCAGCAGGTCAGTACTTCTTACATCTCTCTTAATAAAACCACCAACTAAGAAAGACTGATTTCTCTGACTTGAAGCCTACTTGATTGCTGTCTGTTACATGAACCAATACATGATGAAGAAAAACTCTGTGGGTAAGCTTTTAGGTGCCTTAATACCCCAGTTACTGGAATGAATTCTTACCAAGGAAAATATGTGATGTCAGTGTGACTCTGTGTGTATGTGCATTCTGGGTTTCCCTTGAATATTAGACCCTTTAATTTTCTTGTAGGAAGAGGTAAAGGACTTTGTCAAAAAGCTGATCTTGGTTCTCAAGATGAACTTATCTTAACTGCTCAGCCATGTTTCTGATCCTATAAGTATTTTAGACTTTATATATCATCTTGATATAAGGAAGTAGGAAAACTCGTGCTACAGAAAAACTCTATTCATGTGAACAGTTTGATACAAGCTTTAGACATCATAGTTGTCTTCAGTTTCAAAGGAAAAAAACCCTTCTTTTACCACTTTTCATTATAGCCATGAAAGAAGTAAATTATTTACCATAGTCACTCAAGTGTAATGAAGGAGATCATCAATTGTTGTCAAGTTCTGCATGTCCTTGAAAGGGACAGCTTGACATGGTTCCCACCCCTGGAGAAGAGCTAGCAGAATGTTGGCCTCCAAAAGTGTTCACAGTTGCTGTGGGCCTAGGACTTATTTGTACATAATAACTTCATGTTCCTGTTTTTGGTAGATATTTTCCCTCCAAGGTTATTGGTAAATGTTCTTATTACCAAGGTTAATGACTCCATAATAATTAGAAACAGCAGGTATCCAGGAGTTAAAGGTTTAATCTATATTCCTCAACAAAAATGGTAAACTGTTGTGACCTTCAAGACAGCCCTTAAAGCTGTGGGAATGAACTCACAAAACTTGAAATGAAAAATATATCATTTCTTAACTATGCAAAATATAAGGATGCAGTATGAATTATATAAGGACTTCACACACCTGCAATAACAAAAGCAGGTGCAACAATAAGCCACATTTTCAGAAAAATACAAAGGTAGGTAGATTCCTGAGTTCAAGGTCAGCCTGGGACAGAGTGAGTTTGGGCACAGCTGTGAAGCCTCAGTTATGATCATAATGGTAATTTCAGGACAGGATCCCACCCAGCTAGTGAAATTGTCTGCTTACAAAGGGAGGCAGATCTTTGAATTCAGTTGATATGTTAAAAAATGTACTTGCTGTTTTGACTTGATTTGCCAGTGTAAATTATTATTGCAGAATTTTCAAGAAGTATGATTGTTCGTCAAAACAATGAAGGTTCCTTTGTGAATCTTACTTTATTCCTTCTTTCTCTGATTCACAGATAGGTCACTTTAAAAATGCATCATAACTGGCCTTAGAGTTGTGCTCCTGTAATCTCAGCACCTGGAAGACTGTGGCAGGCCAATCTTGAGTCCAACTTTGTCCAAGATAGTAAGTTCTGAGACTGTGCTGGCTATGTAAAGATATTCTGTCTCAAAAGGATTCCATACAGGAAGTGTACATCTCAAATTACAGAAAATTTTCTAGTTGAAATATGACTTGCCTCTGGCTGATTTCAACACAACCTTTTGTTATCTTCATTCAAATTAAGAGAACTATGTTAATAATGAAAATAAGCAATGTGGAGAGTCCATTGACAGACGGTTAGAAAACTATGGAATCTGTCAATAAACATCCTAGCACGAACTTCATCACCTTCAAGTGATAGGAGACACAGTAGTAATGGAATATCTTCATTCTTTGCATTATAAAGACATTTCTGAGCTCTGGAGTATTAGTAGCACTGCCCCCGTTGTGTACCCAAATTTGGTTCCTAGAACCCAAATCAGATGGCACAGAACTGCCTATAGTCTCCAGTCCAGGGCATTCTTCCAGCCTCCTAATGTACCAGTAATGCAAATGGTGACCTCAGCCCCCAGGTGGAGATTGGTCTTCCTGCGGGTTCCCCCAACAACTGGGGCAGGATCTGTCCCTGAATTTGTTGCCTGCCTGTGGATTCCAGCTCTCCTAACTGGGCTGCCAGTTTTGGCCACAGTGAAAGATGTGCCTAGTCTTGCAGTAACTGTGTGGTGGGAGGGGCAAGGGTGATATGGGGAGGCTCCCCTTACAGGAGGAAGGGAAGTGAGAATGTGGGAAAGAGCTGTAAGAGGGGTGACTGGGAGGAGAGGGGGGCTCATCTTGGGAGGTATAAACTAATTAATTACAAATATAAACGAAAAGGACAGAAAGTTATAGAACTTGCTTACCAAGTTAGAGGGACATACAAAACAATAATTGCAAGGCTAGGAATGTATCTTCTACTGTGAGATCATCAAAATAAATATAAAACAAGATAATGGGTCACCCTTGTGACTAATGTAAAAATTGTCCTTTCAAGATATCTTCTTAAAAACATTAGTGTTTTGAAAAAAATTCCAGAAAGAATTAAGGCAAAATATTATAGAAACTTATCCCAGATTATATTTGAAGAAAGAACAATTGTAAATCGATAGACACATACAGGGCTGCTACTCTAATTTAATAGAAGGAAATACTTGATTTTCACAATCCTTTAAAAGCTGTAACATGTTGTGAAGTAAAATTCAAGATTTTGCCTGCTGCTGGGAGCCGACTTTAATCAGAAAGTGGCTAGAAGCAGCTATCAACTTTGCAGCCATCTGGAGCCATATACCCTGATGAGAGACTTGTTTTTCAAAGCCTACAACAGCTGAAGCACACTCTGATAAATATGTTGTTTATCTCACATAGCTTGTTTTGCTGTTTAGTGACCCCAGCTGCATGGTGTTAGGAGCCGCAGTGAGTGTGGACAACATTCGCCATTACAAGATGGCGCGGGCATCCTGTGCTCCCACAAGTAAACAACTAACTGCACAGGTGCAAAAGGCAAAAGCGCACCAAAGTCACTGCCCATCCCGGAGGTGTAATATGGGGTGATGAGTGAACAGCCAATCAGAAGTGAACACGCCACTCTAGGATACATATAGCAGTGCCTTTCCTGGGCTTTGGGTCTTTCGCTTCTGCTGATACAAGAATAAAGCCTCGCTGTAATAACTACCCGAACACTGCCTCACGTGTCTCTTTCGCGGGCGAAGGGGACTCGAAAAGGGGCGCGGAACAATCTGGTGCCGAAACCCTGGAATTTCAAGGCGCTGCGGGAGACCCCCGGAGATTCGGGGCGGGTTAAAAGACTACAGGATCGAGGTACGTCTCTGAGAGGTATGTTTAGGGTGGAGCCTTGGTTGCGAGCGGATTTTCACTCATTGCCGCCACTGCACTAGTTGGCCTCTTGGTTGCATTGCTTTCACTTTTAGCTCATTTGTGTTGTGAGGATCCAGCTCGCAGCACAGCTATTAGGGCAAGTCAAGAGGTTTCAGGAGAGGGTCCACTCCAGGGTATCAGAAACAGAGTTGTTAGCGGCACCAGGCCAAGGAGCCTGGGGAAAAAGATCAGGCCAAGGAGCCTGGAAGGAGAAGCAGGCAAAAAAGGCCTGGGCAACAGAAGACAGGCCAAGGAGCCTGGTTAAAGAAAAGGGTACTCAAAAGGAACAGGGGCCACTGCACTGTTAAGAATAAGGACCCTTCACCGGCTGGTGAAGAGAGAGTGGAGGTTGGGGGACCCCCCCCTGTACACCATTGAGGAGCTTGCCACCATCGACCTTGGCAGCTCCGAGGAGGAGAGCCTAGAGGAGGAGGCAGCCGCCTGTGCAAAGGATAGCCGTTCTGTGATAGGACTAGGAGGGACCTTGGGTCCATCGGCCCTGCCCTTGCCTCCGGGCCTATGCCCGGGCAGCGTCTCTAATTCATTTCTCAGCCCAGGAGATGGGAGACAGCTACAGCTGGCATTTCCGGTCTTTGAAGGGGCAGAAGGCATCCATGTTCATGTCCCAGTAGAGTATAGGCAGGTCAAAGAATTAGCTGAGGCAGTACGTGCATATGGAATTGGGGCTAAGTTTACCATATCCCAAGTAGAGAGGTTAAATACATCTGCTATGACGCCAGGAGACTGGTAGGACACGGTGAAGGCGGGTACTTAACAATATGGGCCAATACCTAGAGTGGAAGGTCTTGTGGCACGAGGCACTGCAAGCACAAGCCAGGATTAATGCAAACACTGAGGGACAGCAATTATGGACTTTTGACATGCTGGCTGGAGTTGGCGTACACGCGAACGACCAGGACCACTCCATCCCGGGCAGATCTACGCACAGATAGCATCAGCTGCAATAAAGGCATGGAAGTCTCTCCCTAGGAAGGAAGGCAGTAACCTTTATTTGTCCAAGATAATTCAGACATCTAATGAGTCTTTTTCTGATTTTGTGGCCCGCATGACTGAGGCAGCTGACAGAATCTTTGGGAACCAGAGCAAGCAATGCCATTAATTGAACAGATGATCTTTGAAAATGCCACAGCTGAATGCCATGCAGCCATTGCTCCTCGGAGAGCCAAGGGGCTACAAGACTGGTTAGGAATCTGTCGCGGCTTGGAGGGCCCCCCTCACTAATGCAGGACTTGCGGCAGCAAATTTAGAGATGGCTGCTGTCCTTCTCCAAGGTCAGGATGCGATAGACCCCCGCCATGGCCGGGGAGGGGAGCTGTCTGTGTTTTTCCACAGGGTGAAGACAATCCAATTTGGGTCCCCACGAGGCTGTGTAGATCGTGAAGAATGAAGCTAGATTGCAAGATAATGGCTCTGATCTCCTGATGCTGATGTTCGATTTGGGGATAAGTATACCACTATGGGCCATAGTTAGATCTTGGCCTGTTCCCATGCCCAGTACATTCAAATTCTACAGTGCTGCCGTTGTTTACAGCTACTGAGTGTTACATGGATGCCCCGTGCTCTCGGCGCACCTACCAGCAGCCTGAGTTATATAATGCTACAAGTTTTCCATTAAACTTTACACTTTGTTTTGTGGCAGCAATCAAGGATAATAAGACAAGTAAACTGCATACACCTTGTATGATTCTTAAGAAAGCCACTCTTGCTAATTGGGTGGATCCTGTGACTTACAGTAAGGTAGAGACAAGAGTGCTAGGGGCTGTCTTGAATCAGATTAGTTCAGGACAGATGAAGGATCGGGAAATATCAGTCTGAAATCATCAGCACCTATAAACATTACCACCCCATGATTAGAAGTAATGTTACTATAATTAAGAGGTCCAATTGGCATACCAATAATGCCACTTCGCAACAGATGATACCGTGGTACTATCCAGATTTGTCCTTTCCAGTGGTGTTTTCACCTTGCCAGTCTAAGATTAAACCCAAAAAACAAATTGCCAGAGGACTTAATTTGTCCCCTCCTCTCGATTATCCCCTCCTCACTGGCATAGAAAATATTTGGCCCTTTTATCATTGGGTGTTGAGTAATGAGGCTGAAGCTAGTGCCAGTGTATCTGCCTTTGCCTTGTTGAATGGTATATTTCATGAGGTACAAAATGTTTCAGCTACATGATCTAATATCTCTAGCCATTTGAATAACATTAAAATTAATAAGGTATTTAGGAATGCATCTGCACAACCGGTGTTGGTGTGTGTGGACCCCACCATTTTTCTTTATGTTATCCAACTTTTAAAATAATTCTGATATCTTGGATTGTAAGAATGTTACATGCTTTTTAGCACAATGCTGGAATGGATCACTAGACCTAGCCTTGGTTGTGCATGTGCCTACCTTTGTGCCCATCCCAGTAGAAGCTGATCCTGAAAACTTTCCCTATTACATCATTAATAAGACATAAAAGAGACTTTGGCATTACTGCAGCCATTATCACTGCTATTACCATCTCTGCAGCTGCAGCTGTGACAACCAGCATAGCCATGGCTAATCAAGTTACAACAGCTACTGTTGTTAATCAAATTTCAGAAAAGACTTCTGAGGCTTTGACCACTCTACAGAAAGTGGATGCACACTTGGCATCAGGCATTCTGTTGGTCATTCAGAGAGTTGATTTGCTCCAAGCTCATGTGGAACAACTCACAGATGTGGTTCAAATGAGCTGCGTGTCAGCAGCCCCACATCTATGTATTACACCTCTGAGATTTATGAATGATACATCTATTCAAAGCCATAATCTTTCTGCTTATTTCTAGGGAGCTGGACCAGATGCAGCAGCAAATGCAGATCTGGATCTTGAGCCTTGATGGAACACGAGTGGACCTTGTTACCCCTGGAGATTTTACTTCTTGGCTTACCTCTGCCTTTTCTTTCTTTCTTAAAGGGTGGGGATACGCCTGTTTGGTACAGCCCTATGTTGTGGTTAGTGTTCATGTTATGGTTGGTCTGCAAGCTCAGAGCCCAACAAAAACGTGACAAGGTCGCTATCGCCCAAGCCCTCATAGCCTGGAGCAAGGATCTTCCCCTGAAATTTGGCTATCTATGCTAAGAAAGTAACTGATGACTGAGACCCTCAGTCGATGCACCCCAAGGGTTCAGCCCATTGCACTGGGTCGATGAGAGGTCT
This sequence comes from Arvicanthis niloticus, assembly GCF_011762505.2. NCBI lineage: Eukaryota > Metazoa > Chordata > Mammalia > Rodentia > Muridae > Arvicanthis > Arvicanthis niloticus. Next base: position 109,821 of record NW_023045793.1, on the reverse strand, counting down.
AAGTCTAGTTAGCCCTTGCCTGAATAACTGTGGTACCTGAATATTTAGAGGTGTTTGCGAGTGGGTACTCGACAGGGAATATTCCACGAGTGTGGATAGATTTCCCGAAAGTATGCCTGATTGCACAAAGGTTTGATGCCAAGAACCTCCTCCCCTGGTGGCGCCCCAGGCAGAGGCTCCCTTTCCCCGTCAAAAGGCATCGAGATGGGTATGGGAAGTATTACTCATTGCACGACGACAAGAGAAGAAACCCATTACAATATCTCATTTTGCACAGGGGATCAGGCCTCTGCTTTCCCTCACTGAGTTGGTGCTGCGCTTGATAGGCAATAGGCTGTTCCATCTTAATAAAATTGATAGGGGGAGATGTTAGGAGCCACAGTGAGCGTGACAGCATTCACCATTACAAGATGGTGCGGGCATCCTGTGCTCCCACAAGTAAACAACTAACTGCACAGGTGCAAAAGGCAAAATCGCGACAAAGTCACTGCCCATCCCGGGGCGTAATATGGGGTGATGAGTGAACAGCCAATCAGAAGTGAACACGCCACTCTAGGGTACATATAGCAGTGCCTTTCCCAGGCTTTGGGTCTTTCCGCTTCTGCTGATACAAGAATAAAGCCTCGCTGTAGTAACTACCCGAACACTGCCTCACGTGTCTCTTTCGCGGGCGAAGGGGACTCAAAAAGGGGTGCGGAACAGCATGGTACATGTGGTAAAATATTTTCACCTGTGTTCCCCTGCTTGTGCTTATAAATACCCAGGATTTCCTTGTAGTAGTGTGGAGTAGTAGGAGTAGGAGTGGTGTGTGTGGTGGAGCAGTAAAAGAGACTTGACTACAGATCCTCTGGTTTGTTTCTATTCTTGGTGTCTCTTCCTCTTCTTCCCCCCACTCTCTCTCTTGCTAAACCCTGACCTGTGGAACAGAGTGGGCCTTTACAGTTTGGCGCCCAAAGTGAGGCTCCAGTAAGCGTTAGCCTGCATAGGCATTTCTATTATTATGTTGGTGGCTTGCCTAGACTGTGAGTTCACGACCAACTTAAACAACTTATTCAGATCCTGTCTCACAGTATCAAGTATAAAGAAGATTAAAGATGTAGCTCTGGGTTAGAGTGTATGTCTAGCACATACATGAGCCTGGCTTCTATTCCTAGATATACTACACACACATGCATGCACGCACACACACACAAACACACAGACACACACACATGCACATTCAGAAATTCTCTCATGAATGTTGTAGGGCTCATTTCCATGGGAAAACACTAATAGAATGTAACCTTTATAAATAGTTAATGTGAGCTGAATTTAAATGCAGAGCAGTGTAGTTTGAATTATTCAGAGTAGGCAGAGCAGTATATGTTGTAAAGGACAGCTCCAGACTGGCCCATGATAAGCAACAGGAAAAATAAAGCCTAAAAACAGCTTCTACAGGATATCCATCAGTTTCCACTCCTTGCAAATATGTGAGGTTTCCAGAGAATGCAGGGCACATGGCTCGGGTTAGGTAGTTGGAAAGAAGAAAAAGAACCTGGAAGAATTGGAGGGGGCTAAGTGGATTAAAAAAAAAAAGTAGAAGCCAGATTGTCATCTGGTGCACCCCAACTTTAGAGTGACTTCTGTTTGAGTCTTAACTTCTCCTGACAGCAAACTAGATGTCATCTGCAGTCATCAACATTCAGTGCTCCCAACTGATTTTTTTAAAAGGCATCAGGGAAGAAGAATACAATCCCATTCAGAGACATTGGTCTTCAGGCCTGCAAATTTCTTTCCTCTTTTTAAATTGGCATAAACTCCAGCAGAAGTACACATAACATGTCCTTGTAAGCTCCCATTGCTGCCTATTTACAACATGTGAGATAAACTCAAGTCTTGTGGCTTTGGTCAAGTGGTCACCCACTATTTATTTAAAGATCTGTTGTTGAGAATCGCATTAGCCCACGTTTGGGTGGCAAAAATGTTGCAGCCCTCTCCACTCCACGCTTGGCAGCCACTGTTTCCCTGCCCAAGCTGCCGCTCTGGTCTGCGGGTCAGGGTTCAGCAAGAGAGAGAGGACGGATTCGAAGAATGAAGACCAGACAGAGTGTGATTCAATCCTGTTTATTGTTCAGTCTCTCTTCCTAGTCCAAGTCCCAAGTCTTGAGTTCCTAGTTATCAGAGTGTTCTCAGCTGTTGTAGGCTATTGTAATACAAATCTCATGTCAGGGTATGTGGCTCAAGATAGCTGCAAAGCTGATAGCCACTTTCTGCTAAAAGTTGGCTCCCAACAATCTGTATTCTCAGTTTCTCACATTTTTTTCTTCTCTATTTTTGTGGACATTTGGGCTGTGAAACATGTTTAAGCACCAAATCTAAGTTACTTTCTGAGGCTATGAATTTTATATTTCTTCTGGGTTATCAGAGCTGAGGTAAAGATGAACATAGGAGAAACCATTCACACCTTACTGCTATTAGTGACATGCTCATGGGAATGAATAGAGGGTTCATCCCAGAAGAGCATTGGCTGCTGATCCACTGGTCCTATCTATAATTTCCAGCACCCAAAACACAGTTCAAAACTGTCTATAAACAGTCATGGGGGATCAGACACTCTTTTGGCCTACTTGGACACCAGGAATGCACTTGGTATATGCAGTGAAAAATCTTACCAAGGTTAAACCAATTTCATTTTTTAAAAATGACATATACACTAAGAAAACCCTTTTTACACAGGGCATTAAATATGCATGTGCCTTTTCACCATTTGCATAACTGGTGCTCTAGGAAGCCAGAATACATAAGATGTCCTGGAACTGAGAATACAGGGAGTTCTGCACCATTTGATGTGGGTTATAGGAACCATACTTGGGTACACAAAGGGAGCACTACTACTAAACCTACAGCTCTCAGGACATGTGCTTACAATGCAAAGGATGACTTTCCATCACTATTCTGTCTCCTGTCACTTGAAGATGATGTCCCTGCTAGACATTTGTTGAGTCTCTGTAATCGACTCTCCACGATGCTTACTTTTATTGTTAATACAGTTCTCTTATGTGACTAAAGATAACAAAAGATTTCTTTTGAGCCAGTCAGATGCCATTCAGATTAAATTAGAAAAATTTTCATAAACTAAGATATACTCTTCATTTATGGAATCCCTTTGAGACAGGATATCTCTATATAGCCGGGGCTGTATATCAGGTGTTGGGAATACAGGAAACACACCTCTAAGGCCAGCTGAGATGTATTTTTAAATGACCTATATTTGAACTGGAAAATGAAGATAAAATTAACAAAGGAACATTAATTGTTTTGATGAACAGCAATACTTCTTGAAATTCTACAATAATTTAAAACTGGAAAATCAATTCATATATTCTAACTAATTGGGTTATTGCTTTGTTTTTGATATTTTCTCCATTCAAAAATATTTAAACTGTGTTTGTGTATATACACCTGTGCCATGGGGTACATGGGACAGGTAAAAGACAACTTATTGATGTCTAATACCTATTTCCCCTTTGTGAGTTCTGGAAATGAATTCTAGGAAACTATCTGGTTCAAGTGACCTCATTGGCCCTTCTTTTGAGTTTAAAAATTACTTTTTATATGTGGTGGTATGTGAGTATGCATATGCCACAGGCCAAGTGTTATAATCTGAAAAGAAGAGAAAAATCTGTAGGAGTAATATGGGGTCTCGCAGACATTAAACTTGGGTCATCAGGTTTAGAAACAACCAACTTTGGCCACTGAGACAATTCTCAGGCATTCATTTGTGGTTCTGAGCAATTGTTACAAACAAGTACTTATCCTTCACAATAAATACATTCCCCCCAAAAGATAGCAATATACCATTTTCATTTGCAAATAGGTTTTTTATTCAAATTGTCTTGTTTTCTCCATTCTTAGATGACAATGTTTACATGCTGAAAAGACAATATTTTACTGAAGTAATGATTCAACTAATCTTATTTGAGCATCAATGAGATGGCTCACTGGGAACTGTCTATGGTGTGCAAAGCTGGCAACCTAATACTGATCATCATATAGAATGTCGAAATAGACCCCACAAAACCTCTCTTCCAGTCTTCAGATATATGCCATGGCAGTAAAAAACTCATAATAACATCAACACACACACACACACACACACACACACACACACACACACACACACCAGAATTATTTTTCCTTAAATAAACCTCATTGCTGTTACATAGCATTTCTAGGTAATTCCCTTAGGAGACAGGGCTTCAAAATGAAAGTCAACCAAGGGTAGAAGCAGACAGCATATGTTCTGCTTGAGAGAGCTTTGTAAAGATCACCAGACAACTCAGTTCTTGTAAACCAAATCAGTCTTTTATTTGCATATAAACTCAATCATTCACTCCAGATTCCCTTTTGATTATCCCACAAATCACTATTTTATGACCTTAACCCTCTGATTCATAGAAATGACAGCAAGTACATTTTTTAACATAGCGAATGAATCCAGAGATCTGCCTAACTTTGTAAGCAAAAAACAATTAACAAGCTGTGTGGGATCCCTTCCTGAAATTACCATTCCCCACCACACCTGTGCCTAAAATCGATCTGTCCCAGGCTGACCTTAAACTCAAGAATCTCCCTACTTTTCTATCTTTCTGAAAGCTCTCGTATTATTGCAGCTGCCTTTGTTATTTCAGGTCTATGAAGCCCCTCATACAATTCACACTGCATCTCTGTATATTTTCCATAGTTATTAAATTATATATTTTTGAACTCATGTTTTCAGAGTGCTTTCACATATCCTTAAGGGCTACCCTGAATGTCATGGCATGTGGCATTTTTGCTGAGGAACATATACACACCCTTCACTCCTAGACTCATGTTGTTTCTAATTATCACGGAGTCAATAATTTTGGCAGGAAGAACATTATATTTATAAAAGATGAAACATGAAATAAATTATGTACATCATTACAAGCCCTAGGTACACAGCAACTGTCAACACTTGTGGAGGCCAACACCCTGCTAGCTCTGCTCGATGGGTGGGAACCATGAAAAGCTATCCCTTCCATGGCCATGCAGAACTGGACAAGAATTGGATAAGTCTTCCATTACACTTGAATCAACATGGTAAATGATTTACTTCTTTCAAGGCTATGATGAAAAGTGATAAAACACATTTTTTTCCTTGAAAGTGAAGACAAATATAATGTTTAAAGCCTGTATCAAATTGTTTAAAATAGGGTTTTTCTCTTGTATGAGTTCTTTCCTATGTCCTGACATCATGAAGACATATAAAGTCTTTATAATATTTACAAGGCTAGAGACATGGCTGAGCAGTTAAGATAATTTCATCCCTAGGACCAAGGTTAGGTTTTTTAACAACTTCCTTTAATTTCTCCTACAAGATGACCAAAGTTTAATATTCATGGGAACCAGCATTAATGTGTGTACATGCGTGTACACACACACACACACACACACACACACACACACACACACACACACACAGATCACATGATGGTTTTCTTTTATAAGGATTCATTCTATTAACTCAGGTGTTAAGGCGCCTGAAAGCTTACCTAGAGTTTTTCTACATCATGTATTGGTTCATGTAAGAGACAGCAAGCATGTAGGCTTCAAGTCAGAAAAATGAGTCCTTCTCAAGTAGTGGTTTCCTTTAGAGAAATTTAAGAAATACTGCACTGCTGAGGGAAATATATCACTGGGAATGGATTTGTGAGTTTACATCCACACATAATTTCTAGTTCCCACTCTTTGCCTCATACTTCAGCTTGTTGATGAGCTCAGAACTTCCTGCTTTAGCTGCCATGTGACACTTGTTACATTGCCATTGTCACCCTGATCCCATATCCTTCTGGAAATATAAGCCAAATTAAATTGCTTTATTAAGTTGCTTTTGATGTTTTATTTTACAACAAAGATAAGGCACTAATAACACATACATAAAACTTTACACCTAGATGAAAATTTTCATGTAATTGAATTGTGAAAGATAAAAGGGTTACCTTATTCACTAAATTTAAAGGGCTTTTTTTTTTTCTATATGAGCTTACAAGTCCAAACAAAATAAGGAAGTACGTCATAGTGCTTGAATATAGACATAATCTTGTAAAAGTGAAAGTGTCAACTGAAGATCTTACCAAATCCTTTATATTTATAGATTCCATTTAATATAAGTTCTTTCAGGTCTTCAAAGCCTAGTGTGATATACACAGTCTTTAACAGACTGATTATACACTAAAGGTTTTATTCCTGTATAAAGTTACCATGAAGTGCAAACCTTTACCACAGTGACTACATTCATGATGTTTCTCTGCAGTATGGCTTTTTTCTCATAATTTCAATGTCTACTGCTACATGCAAAGGCTATCCCACAGTGCTTGTCTGTAGGCACACATCTTCAGTACTTGTTTTTATGTATTCATAGATACATGTGTTGTGAAAAGGCTTTATCACATTGACTACATCTGTAGGGTTTCTAACCAGTATGCTTTTTGTTTTCTTTTGATTTTATGTATTTGGAGAACACTAAGAAATGCAAAGTCTTTAACACACTGGTAACAGTCTTAGGGTTTCTCTTCTGTGTGTATTTTTGGGCAGAGGGCAAGGTAACACACTTTTTTCACAGGCTGTCACACTCAGTGTGACTGTCCTCAGAAGCAGGATGGAAAACCAATCAGCTACAGGAGGCTGGGTCTTCACCTGATACTTTTTCATGTCTTTGAATGTGGCAGGCAGTCAAGTGTTTTTTCCAGACTAGGCCAATGAAGACAAGTCCAATTTGGTTCTTAATGCTTCAGTCACCTCCCTGGCCAGCAGCTCATTCAGAGACACACTATCATGGGAATACACCCAGTTCTTCCCAGTGCAGTCATAGTGCTTGGAGCCACTGGAGGAAGAAGATAGCCAGATTTGCTTCTTTGGGCTCTGCTTGTTGGTTATGTAGTTCCCTAGATTCCTGTTCAGCTTAATGGTGACCATGCCACCCTCAAAAGAGACATCATAGTCCTCCAGGGTATAGGGCTTGTCTGCAAGGTCTTCAAAGAACTGTCAGGACATTTAGCATCTCTTCTGTGAGTCTTTGATGAGCTATCTCTTCTAGAATGCTTCTGTTGTCCAACATTCTTGAGTTTCTCACATACACCATGCAGACCCTCTGCTTTTTGTTGTTCAGTATCTGACTCAGGTAATGGAAGTTCAAGTGGACTTTGTGAATGGGGCAGGCTGCATTGGCTGTGACCACAGCCTCGATCAGCTCCCTTCTGCTTAAGCCAGGTGGACCCAGGATAAATCATGGCAAAAAGCCGGCAGCACTCACATGCTGCTTCTGCTGGGTGGTAGCTCTGTGTGTACTGTTTTATGGATTAAGAGATGGCTGTGTTGACAAATTACTGTTCAGAAAAGGACACACTTACAGAATAGTCGACTGATTATATCTGCCTAGACAGAGTAATCAGCCCTTAATAACACTGCATCACTAAGGTCTGTCAGATGATTCTGGGCCAGAAGGCTGAAGATTTGATGCTCCAACGTTCTGTAGTATAGGGGCTGTTCAGGTGTTCAGAGGTCTCTATAAATTGGCTAAGTTTTAGAAGCTATGCTTTGTGCTTCCCATAATTTCAGTTAACTCAGCCATTCTAGATTTCTGATGGGGTGAAAACCTATAGTCTCATAGCCAATCCTGGCTATTTACTTTGAGATAAAAGATCTGAGTGGACAGTTTTCAGCTGACATTTATTCTAAGCCAAGAAAAAAGCCAGGTTCAAAACTAAGTGTTTTAGTTAGGAGAGATGACAGAGGTTCTGGTTAGTCAACAAAATGATGGACTGGGTATTAGGACTATCTTGTACCTCACTGGTACAAATAGGAAATTATGCTCTAATTGTATTTTGAGAGAAAAGTGTTATGTTAACAGGAAGGGTGATATGTAGGAGGAGGTAAGGGGGAAGGAGTACCGAGAGGAAGAGATGGAGTAAGGGGAGGAGAACATGAAGGAGAGGAGAAGCAAGGTGATGAGAGAGAGAAAAGAGAGAAAGAGAGGGGGGACATGGAGGCAGATGTCCACGTGTCTCCACCAGTCAAAGACAGTTTATATATCTAGGTTGGGTATTGGGTTACACTTCTGATTGTGCATTACCAAACATATAAAGGCTTTGCCTAACACTTAAAAAAATTGTATAAAAGCAAAAAGGAAAAGGAGGAATGGGATAGGGGTTCTCTAGGGAGGGGAAATGGGGAAAGGGGATGGCATCTGAAATGTAAATAAAATATTAAATAAAAAAAGAGATGACTGTTATAAAAAGGCTTTACCACATTGGTTACATTCATAGAGTTTCTCTCAGTGTGTGTTCTTTTATGTATTAGTAGGTAACTACGTGGTGAAGAAGGTTTATGACATTGATTACATTTGTAGGGTTTTCTCCAATACACATCCTTTTATGTCACTGAAAATGACTATAATATGTGAACGTTAGGAGGAAACAAAAGAAACTTGTCCTAAGTATTGCCTTTTTGTTATCAGCCTCCATTTCATCATAGGTTAAAGCTAAGTTTCTCTCTCCAGGCTCTAGGGGAGATGGAGACTTCCATTTTTTTTATTTTTTCCAGCTTCCATTTTTTTTTTGTTCCCCAAAACATGACTCTTCCTAACCACAGCTTATGTTATTCATCTTTTGTTCCTTAAAACATAATGACTGTTCCTAAATACAAAACAACTAATGGATATTAGTTAGACTGTAAAACCTATATTCTGCATCAGTTGACATAGATTAGCTACATAAGGACAGCCCCTATTCCTAAATCCTGATTGATGACAAATGTATATATAACTTGGCACAGTTGTTTTTGATTTTCAAGCTAAAAAGTTTGTTTTTTTTTTTTTTTTTTTTTTTTTTTAAATTCTGGCTCAGGTATAGGAGTGTTTGTGACAGTTCAGCTCCTGAGTTTGATCTATGCCCTGAACAGTTAGTAGTACCTTGACTGAAATAAGTTCTTGTCATTTACATTGATCTGGTGCTTGAGTAGTGTTGAATCTCAGTGGACCATATCACAAAAGCACATTGGTTAGTCACAGAATTTCTCTCCAGTTTGAATTCTTTCATGATGATGACTATATAATTGTGCAAAAGCTTACCATATTAAATACATTCACACGGTTTCTCTCTAGTATGAATTCGTTCATGCCTCCAAAGATGATAATGACATGCAAAGATTTTACCACACTAGTTACACTCATAGGGTTTCTCTCTGGTATGTATTCTTTTATGTTCTAGATGACTCTGACTTAGAACAGCTTTACCACTTTGATAACATTCATAGGGTTTCTTTCTAGTATGTGTTCTTTTATATAGGAGGAGGTAATTCTGTTATACAAAGGCTTTATTGCATTGATTACATTCATACAGTTTGTCTCCTTTGTGTGTTTTCTTTTATGTATTTAGAGACCACAGTAACTTGCAAAGGTTTTACCACATTGGTTGCATTCATAGGGTTTCTCTCTAGTATGTGTTCTTTTATGTATTTGAGACTATTATGATGTGCAAAGGCTTTACTACATTAATTACATTTAGAGGGTTTCTCTCCAGTGTGTGTTCTTTTATGTATTCGGAGACCACTGTAATATGGAAAGGCTTTACCACACTGGTTACAATAATAGGGTTTCTCTCCCGTATGAATTCTTTTATGCCTTTGAAAATGACTGCTACATGCAAAGGCTTTACTACATTGCTTACATTCATAGGGTTTCTCTCCAGTGTGTGTTCTTTTATGTATTTGGAGACCACTGAGATATGTAAAAGCTTTACCACATTGGTTACATTCATAGGGTTTCTCTCCAGTGTGTGTTCTTTTATGTGTTTGGAGAGCACTGTGATATGCAAAGGCTTTACCACACTGGTTACATTCATAGGGTTTCTCTCCAGTGTGTGTTCTTTTATGTGTTTGGAGAACACTGTGATATGCAAAGGCTTTACCACACTGGTTACATTCATAGGGTTTCTCTCCAGTGTGTACTCTTTGATGTATTTGGAGACTCTTGGAACATGCAAAGGCTTTACCACATTGCTTACATTCATAGGGTTTCTCTCCAGTATGTGTTCTTTTATGTTCCAGAAGACGACTCTGACTTACAAAGTCTTTACCACATTGATTACATCCATATGGTTTTTCTCCACTATGAGTTCTTTTATGTATTCGGAGACTATTATGTCGTGTAAAGGCTTTACCACATTGGCTACATTCATAAGGTTTCTCACCAGTATGTATTCTTTCATGCCTTTGAAGAGAACTATGACATGCAAAGGCTTTACCACATTGGTTACATTCATAGGGTCTCTCTCCACTGTGTGTCCTTTTATGTATTCGGAGAGCACTGGGATATGGAAAGCCTTTATTACAATGGTTACATTCATAGAGTTTCTCTCCATTATGGCTTCTTTTATGTATTTGGAGACTATGATGACATGAAAAGGCTTTACCACATTGATTACATGCATAGGGTTTCTCTCCACTATGACTTCTTTCATGCCTGCAAAGACAATTGGCACATGAAAAAGGTTTATCGCATTCATTACACTGATGGGTCTTTCTATCTCTATGAATTAATTTTATAATTTGTTTTAATGGTAAAGAGAAATCACTTTGTTTACATTCACGCTATTCTCATATGTTATGGGTTGTTTTGCATTTATTACGTTGCTCACATTTATTGCATCCTTTATCTAGATGAAAATATTCACCCACTAAAGAGAATTATAAAACGTCAGAGCTTTACCACCCTGAGTACATTCATAAATTTTTCTTCAGTGTGGAATACAATACATTTGTATACTGCATTTACAATGTGAATCAGGACAAACAGAAGAATGTATGCATTCCTGGTATTGTAGGGATTTTCTGCAGTGCAAGTTTGTGGAGGAACCTTATAAAATTGGAAAACCAAATAAATGTAAACTTGTATGACATTAAGGACTTTACTCAATGTAGGGACTACTACATATCTTCCAATTGTACTAAGAGAGAAAAGAGTACATTGCTTCTTTCAATATCCCTATGCTCACAAGGCTTATATTAATTGTTACATATGATATACCTATTCTATTAAAAGAATTAACAAATGAAAGGGTACCACATTGCATTTTACAAAGGTTGACATTGTCTTCCTCACAGATATGAGGTATAGGGATTAAGATTTCTCCAAAACAACATTCTTGCCTCTCATTAACTATCCTCTTTTTACTTAAAGTTAGCAGCGTTACTACAAGTATATGAACATCACCAGCTTTACCATGGACTATTTTCGTATTAGAAGGTTTTTCACTTATACTTATCAACTATCCAATGTGTATACATTTTGCAGTATCGAAGTGGTATGAGATTAAACAGATTACCATTTCTACAGCATGAATTAATGATACAAATGCTGGTATCAATTAAGGCATTGATTGTATCCTTCTCTTCTTTCTTGAAGCAATGCATTACAAACATAAATCAGATACCTGAGATTGAGGTACATGGTTTTATTGATACACTTAAAGCAGTGCTTTTTTTACACTGTCATTTTTCTTTAATACTTCAAGGGAACATTAAAATTTCTTCAGAGGCATATTCAAACCAACTTGCACATGAAAATTACCTCTCAAGTCTTCTAAAACTTTGAAAATGTTTTTTCAATATTGTCATCTTCCCAATTGTAGCCTAAAATATAATAACGGAAAATTTATAACAGATTATTGGAAGTTAGGCAAAATTTAAGTTAGTATCTCCAATGAATCTTAGAAACTACCTGATTCATTTACCTTATTCTTCCTTATTCTCAATTAAAATCACAGAACAGCATCCATAACAAAGAAATAATTGTCCCTTTATTTTGAAAAGTAAAAGGAAATTCAGTGTCTTACCTATAGCAGTGAGATTCCTGTAGGTCTCCAGCATCACATCTCTGTAGAGATTCTTCTGTGAAGGATCCAGTAAAGTCCATTCTTCAAGAGTGAAGTTCACATGCACATCATCGTAAGTTACTGCATTCTAAAATATCCCATAGAGGTGTACAATACAAATCATGATGCCAATATCACTTTCAATGTTTGCCTCACTGTCAATATATCTGTATAATTCTGATCCTTTCCCACTGATTTTTCAACACAAAAGTACTAATGTAATCACAAAACTATTTCAGAAGGAAATTGAATAATAAGGTTCATTTCTGTGCCATTTGAATAGCATATAGCCTTGAAAGAGAAATGCCAATAAACAGAGACAGACAGACCGATATAGATAAACAGACAGACAGATATACACGCACAGAGAGAGAGAGAGAGAGAGAGAGAGAGAGAGAGAGAGAGAGAAGTAAACAGTACTGAACATACATCAGAGAAATGGTATGAACAATTACTAACTAGGAAAAATGATGGACATATTGGGTGTATTGGCTCATGCCTTTGATCCCAGAATTCCAGAGGCAGAGGCAGGTGTTATCTCATTGAACTGGATACCAGCCTGGTTGATGCAATGAATTCCAGGACAGCCAGAGGAATATAGTAAGACCCTAATTCCTCTGCCAAATCAGTCAAATGAATTAAAAAGATAGAAAAAAGTTAGAGGTTTTTACTGATGTTCCTACAAAGAATTATACATTTGTTCCAGTTTGGTATTCATCTTCCAGAAACTTCAAGTGGCCCATTTTAAACTTGTCACTAATAACATCTTAATAAAAGGAAATGCATGTTTTAATAGCTATAAGTGCACAGATGAAAATATCACCAATGTACTGTTGATCCTAAATAAGCATCTTAGAGTAGCAGAGATGGCTCAGCAGAGAGGAGGTCTTATTGGTTTGCTAATAATTGAGCTCAACTGCCAATACTTACACATGTGCTCACAACTATCTATTATCCCAACTTCAGGGGTTCTGTGGCCATCTTCTGTGACTATTTTGAGGGCCAATCAGGCACGCATGAAGTGCATATTCATGAATACAGGCAATATACTCTTACTCATTAAAATATTTCTTAACAAACAATGGATTGGAGGAATGGAACACAATACAGTCCAGTAACTCAGAAGGCCTAGGCAGTATTAAGGACATGATTATATGGCAGCCTACAAACAGAATATGCTTTCTGTCAAATTTCAAAATCCACAATGTAGGTGAAGGTCAGCACAGCAACACAACCTTGACAAGTTCAAAATCATACAATACAGGGCTCTTGAACCAGTAATATAAAGAAGAAAAAAAAAAGCTAGGCATGTTGGCCAACAGGCTAAGGACAAGCCTAGGTTTGGAGAGTGATTCTGGGGAAAGGGTGTTTGGGAGCAGCAGAAGAAAGAAAAGAAAAGAAAAGGAAAGGAAAGGAAAGGAAAGGAAAGGAAAGGAAAGGAAAGGAAAGGAAAGCAATGGAAAGGAAAATAAATGAAGCCAAAACATGGATGCAAACTGACAGCCCATGTTCAGCTGGAGACAGCTTTCTGAAGATTACCAGACAGCTCAGCTTTTGCAAACTAACACCTTGTTTTTTATTTGTATCTCAATTCAATTGTCCACCCCAGCTTCCTCTTTGATTATTCAATGAATCAGCATCCCTTAACCATAGCCCCCTGATTCTTACAAAAAGACAGCAAGTACATTCTTTTTTCTTTTCTTTTTCTTAGCACTGCAAATGAATTCAGAGATCTGCCAATCTTTGTAAGTACAGAAAATAAGTTTAGTTGGATATGATCCCTCCCTGAAATTACCACTCCCTACATCTCTTTATCTTTTTTCTTACTTTCTGACAAGCTGGTTCATAGTGAAGCTGCCTTTGCTCTTCTACATCTGTGAAGTTCTTATAAAATTCATATTGCATCCTTTTATTTTACATAGTTATATTTTTGAACTCATGTTTTCAGAGCTCTTTCCCCTAGCCTTAAGGGCTGTCCTGAAAGTCACAATAATTAACATTTTTGGTGAGGAACATAGACACACTCTCAACTCCTGGACACACACACACACACACACACACACACACACTACTACAAACACACCTTAGGAATAGCAACTGTCAAACTCTTGGAGTCCCAAGTTCTGCTGGCTCTGCTACAGGGATGGAAACCATGTCACACTGTTCCATGAAGGCCATGCAGGACTTGGCACTCATATCTAATCCCAGCATTCTGGAAACAGAGTCAGGAGAGATCTCTAAGCTAGCCTTTTCATCTGTAAAACCTACTTAGAGATCAAGCATGGCTACTCAGAAAAACTTTATCTTCAAAAACAACAAAACTAAAAATGTAAAAACATCAAGATAACAAAATAACTTAGTACTGCATAGCAATTGCTTCTACTGTATCTTATGTGATTTAGCAATAGAGTCTGTCATGTCATGAAGATATGACAGCATGAGAAGGAAGCTGACTGATCAGTCAATAACAACACAGTAGACACACACACACAAACAGGAAATGGGTTGAATATACAAATACCTAAATTTCACTCCCAATAAAAAAACGTAAACAGGCTCCTAGAAATTTTCCATGAGGTCCCTAAACAAAGACACAAAAGAGAGACAAGAGTTCAAAGACATCATCCTACATAGGAGCTTCTTGATTCCATCTACTACATTCTGCCTCTGGCCACTATAGGGTCATGGTCATCCAAGATGAAAATGCATTCAGTTTAACTTCAATGAGCCTAATAGTCTGGAACAGCCTGAATGCTGTTCAAATATCCAAAGTCTCTTCTGGCACTCACAGTAATCTCTTCACTGCCACATCTTGTAAAATCAGAAAACAAGTTATATCTTTCCAGCATACAATGGCATAAAATATCCTTTCCCATTCATTTCAATAGAGAGGAATATGTTCATAGTGAGGGAAGATTGGATGGAGGAAAGAAACCCAGGAGCCCAAACACCAAATCCTGTAGCTCTGTCTCAGACACATGGGGCTTCAGTTTCAAAGGTTTTAGATGGCCCTATTCCTGCAACCTCTCATACTTCTATCAGTTTGAGTAAATCCATTTCCTATATCCAACTCTCTATGGCAGATTCCTCATAGCTTAGGCATCTCTACATATTGTGTTTCCAAAATGCAACTCAGGCTTCATATTCAGACCTTCATGCAAGGAACTCAGTTTTTAAACAAACCAACAAAAACTGGGGTTCTGACTCTGACAAACACAGATAGCTGGAACAATGCTGAACAAAAACCACAGAGAAACAATACAGGACTCTGAATTTTGCATCTTTCTTGTTTCCAGAACCAGTACAACATGGATGATCTTGGAAAATTCAGCTTCCAAATTGGGTTGGAATATACCATGCTAAGACCCCAGTTGTAGTAGGTTTTATATGAAGTTCCTATCTGGGACTAGGATTTACTTTGCTTACTTATTCTACTAATTTAAAGCTTAGCAGGAGGGAGTGTACTCTTAGGATACTTTTTATACAATTTCAAACTGTCAACTGAAACTACCTAGTGCTGTTTTTCTCAACAAATCACAGATATTGTATTTGTTTCTGCCCTTGTTGCTTTTTTTTCACTGTAATCCTGAATGAGTCACTAATAATAACCATTAAACAGATTTAATATTGCTTTTAAGAAATCAGTCCATTATTTTTTAATTCTGTCTTACTCAATTTCTCAGGGTATGAGCATAGTAAGAAACATTTTGTCCCAAAATATCTAGAAATTTTTCATGGAGTCTATTTTCACTTACTTAGGGATATTGCTATCCTCAGTGAAAGAGATTTCCCACATCAATCATCAATCAACACAATCTCTCAGACATAACAACCAGCCATTTTGATGGGTCACTCCCTCAACTAAGGCTCCCTCAGATGACTGTAATCTCTGAAATATTGAGAATTGAAGCTAACTAGCACAGAGACAATAATATAGTAAATGTTTTAAAAACCCAGAACCAATGTGTTAACCACATCAATCACTTAAAGTAGCAAAAAGGCAAACATTGATGATTGCTACAACTGGAAAACACAGATTTGCTGAAAAATGAGGACAGGAAATTCTTTAGGATCAAAAAAAGAGAAAACTTAAGATATTTCTCCACAGAAAAATCCCCAAACAAACAAAATCTCAAGGAACTCATAACATCATATAGTAAATTTTCAGAAGATAAAAATAGGTGAAGGTCTACCATTTTTCAGAGAAATAGCAATATAATAAGAATATAATTAATAAAATCACACAACATATATGGTTCAAGATACAAAGACAGATTTATAAATAGAACACACTTGTTAAAACAAGACTTGCAGTATTATAATGAAAACCAAAATCAAAGAAATCACTGGCCAGCACTTACGCCATGCATTCTGGTTTACTCCTTTGCTAGTAATAAAAAATGGATTGTGGGTAGAGGGCTATTGCAGTTGGGGCGATTTGCATAAAGCATACAAATGATTAAACATCAGAGTCAATGATTTGGACTAGTAAAATTATTTCATTCTCTTACGATAAAGAACAGGATGTTGTCTACTAGGGACACTTAGAAACAATTTTATTTCAAATGACTAATGATTAGATATAAGTCTGTGCAAACCAAATGCAGCAAAGTTTTAAAGAAACTGTGGCTGGGCAGTGGTGGTGCACACCTTTAGTCCCGGCAGAGGCAGAGGCAGAGGCAGAGGCAGAGGCAGAGGCAGAGGCAGAGGCAGAGGCAGAGGCAGAGGCAGAGGCAGAGGCAGAGGCAGAGGCAGAGGCAGAGGCAGAGGCAGAGGCAGAGGCAGAGGCAGAGGCAGAGGCAGAGGCAGAGGCAGAGGCAGAGGCAGAGGCAGAGGCAGAGGCAGAGGCAGAGGCAGAGGCAGAGGCAGAGGCAGAGGCAGAGGCAGAGGCAGAGGCAGAGGCAGAGGCAGAGGCAGAGGCAGAGGCAGAGGCAGAGGCAGAGGCAGAGGCAGAGGCAGAGGCAGAGGCAGAGGCAGAGGCAGAGGCAGAGGCAGAGGCAGAGGCAGAGGCAGAGGCAGAGGCAGAGGCAGAGGCAGAGGCAGAGGCAGAGGCAGAGGCAGAGGCAGAGGCAGAGGCAGAGGCAGAGGCAGAGGCAGAGGCAGAGGCAGAGGCAGAGGCAGAGGCAGAGGCAGAGGCAGAGGCAGAGGCAGAGGCAGAGGCAGAGGCAGAGGCAGAGGCAGAGGCAGAGGCAGAGGCAGAGGCAGAGGCAGAGGCAGAGGCAGAGGCAGAGGCAGAGGCAGAGGCAGAGGCAGAGGCAGAGGCAGAGGCAGAGGCAGAGGCAGAGGCAGAGGCAGAGGCAGAGGCAGAGGCAGAGGCAGAGGCAGAGGCAGAGGCAGAGGCAGAGGCAGAGGCAGAGGCAGAGGCAGAGGCAGAGGCAGAGGCAGAGGCAGAGGCAGAGGCAGAGGCAGAGGCAGAGGCAGAGGCAGAGGCAGAGGCAGAGGCAGAGGCAGAGGCAGAGGCAGAGGCAGAGGCAGAGGCAGAGGCAGAGGCAGAGGCAGAGGCAGAGGCAGAGGCAGAGGCAGAGGCAGAGGCAGAGGCAGAGGCAGAGGCAGAGGCAGAGGCAGAGGCAGAGGCAGAGGCAGAGGCAGAGGCAGAGGCAGAGGCAGAGGCAGAGGCAGAGGCAGAGGCAGAGGCAGAGGCAGAGGCAGAGGCAGAGGCAGAGGCAGAGGCAGAGGCAGAGGCAGAGGCAGAGGCAGAGGCAGAGGCAGAGGCAGAGGCAGAGGCAGAGGCAGAGGCAGAGGCAGAGGCAGAGGCAGAGGCAGAGGCAGAGGCAGAGGCAGAGGCAGAGGCAGAGGCAGAGGCAGAGGCAGAGGCAGAGGCAGAGGCAGAGGCAGAGGCAGAGGCAGAGGCAGAGGCAGAGGCAGAGGCAGAGGCAGAGGCAGAGGCAGAGGCAGAGGCAGAGGCAGAGGCAGAGGCAGAGGCAGAGGCAGAGGCAGAGGCAGAGGCAGAGGCAGAGGCAGAGGCAGAGGCAGAGGCAGAGGCAGAGGCAGAGGCAGAGGCAGAGGCGCAGAGGCAGAGGCAGAGGGGCAGAGGCAGAGGCGCAGGGGGGCAGAGGCGCAGGGGAGCAGAGGCGCAGGGGGGCAGAGGTGCAGGGGGGCAGAGGCGCAGGGGGGCAGAGGGGCAGAAGCAGGTGGATTTCTGAGTTTGAGGCCAGCCTGGTCTACAGAGTGAGTTCCAGGACAGCCAGGGCTACACAGAGAAACCCTGTCTCGAAAAACAAACAAACAAACAAAAATCCAAAAAAACCCCTGTGTATTTGTATTGTACACCTAAACAGCTTTACAACTCATAAGCACTTTTGAAAACAAATCTTTCTAAGCATGTTTGTCTGTGTGAGAGAGACTTTTTCCATGTGAGCACACATGAAACACCAGAAAATAGGGCATCAAATCCCCTCGATCTGGAGTAGCAGGTGGTTATGTGCCTCCCAACTTGGGTTGGGTATTAGTATATGAGCTCAGGTCAAACCCAAAAAGAATATTTGCTCAGTGACCTGCCCAGTCCAGATAGTACTTTTTATCCAATAAACAAAAAGTCTTTCAAAGATTAATAAAAACAAAAAGTTAAATAAATATAGAAGTAAATAAATGAACACTGGGAACCTAATGCCTCAGTATTAAGATGTTGGGTATGGTATTAGGTAGGATGCCTCCAGACCTTCCACATTCTCTGTTACTTGAGACCCAATACTCAAGGTTTGCTCTAGTGATCAGCTTCCTCTCCTCCTTCCATACCCCCTCTAGATACTACAGACCATCCCCATCTGTTCTTCTCTTCCAGACTCATCTGTGTCTGAGTCCTCAACTACAGACAGACAGCCCTTTCTCAACCAATAGGCCATGCCTGCTAGGAGACTCAGTACACTGTCAAAAAACCTACCACACTACCTGATATCCCAGACCCAATTCTCACAGTTGCCCTTAACCCTAGAACAGAATACCAAAGGAAGCTTCCTCTGCTCCTTTTCATGCCACTTGCAGATATCACAAACCATCCACACCTGCCCTTCTCTTACTTCCTCATCTGTGTCTGAATCAAGTGTTATGGGCAGACAGGCTTGCTAAGCATATGTCCCACTTGCCAGAAAACCAACAAGTCTGTCCAAAGACCTACCCCACTATCTGTTACCCCAGATTCAATTTTAACAGTGGTTACTAGCACTGGACTAGAACACCAGAGGCAGCCTCACATTTCCCTTCTCTTTTGCATTGCTATGATCATATTTCCATGGTCTCCCCTTACTCCAGGTTACAACACCCACAAACATTCGTCCTTGAACACACCTGGTAAGCAGATGGGTAAAAAAGGCAACACTAAGCCAACAGACTCTCTGAAAATCCAGAGACTGAAAAGAAACTCAGGAAGAAAACTCCCACCATAACAAGACAAACCCCAGAAATCAGCACCTAGACTTATATTCACCTCAAACACAGATCCTACACACCAGCATAGGAACATAATCACTAACAGCCAGGGAAATATACCACCAACAGAGCCAAGCTATTCTAATGCAGGAAGCCCTGAATATTCCAACAGAGCTGAAAACAAAAAGACCTTAAAACCAATATATGAAGATGATAGAGGTCCCGAAGGAGGAAATGTGTAAATCCTGTAATGAAATCAAGGAAAATGAAATCAAACAATGAGAGAAAAAAAAAAAACAAAACAAGAAAAAGTAAATAATTCAAAGAAAAACATGAAATTGTTTAAGGTCTAAGAGTGGAAATAGAAGCAATAAAGAAAGCAGAAACTGAGAGAATCCTGGAAATGAAAATTTTAGAACTGCAACAAAGAACTACAGAAACACGGTTCAACCACAAAATAGAAATGAAAGAATCTCAGTAATTGAAGACACAACAGAAGAAATGGATACATCAGTCAACAGAAATGTTAGATCTTAAAACTTACAGGCACAAAACATCCAGGAATGCTGGGACAAAAACTACAAATAATAGGAATAGAGAAAAGAGAAGAGTATCAGCTCAAAGGTGCATAAAAGACTTTCAATAAGTTCATAAAAGGAAATTTTCCTCACCTAAAGAAAGAATAAGATGCCTATAAAGGTACAAGAAGCATACAAAATACTAAATGGATTGGTCCAGAAAAGAAAGTCCCATTGCCATGTAATAATCAAAATACTAAACACTCAGAACAAAGAAATAATATAAAACTGAAACAGGAAAACAAAATAAACCAAATAACATATTTGCAGACCTATTTGAATTATACCTGTCTTTTCAATACTCTAAAAGCCAGAAAAGCTTGGACACATGTGCTGCACACTCTAAGAAACTACAGATGCTAGCTGAGATTACTATAGGCAAAATATTTCAATCACTATGAGTGAAAAAAATAAGATATTCCATGATAATGTTAAATTAAATACTATCTGTTTACAAATACAGCCCTACCCAAGGTGCTAGAAGAAAAACTTCCAACCCAAGGTGGTTAACTACAAACATGAACCACATGAAATAAGTAATTTCACATTACCAGCAAAACCAAAAGAAAGAAAGCATGCACGCACGCACACACACCCCACTCACACATATAACAACACCACCACAACTACCACCACCACCACCAACACCACATCCAACAGCAACAAAATATCAAGAATTAAAAATCACTGTTCATTGATACCTCTCAATATCAATGACCTTAATTCACCAATAAACAGACACAGGTGAACGGAATGGATGCTAAAATGGAATCCATCCTTCTATTACATGTAAGAAATACAGTTCAACATCAAGAATACTTACCTCAAGGTACAGGGTTGGAAAAAGTTATTCCAAGCAAACGGACCTAAGAATTAAGCTTGTATAGCCATTTTAATATCTAGCTAAATAGACAAAAAATAATCAAAAGAGATAGGTAAGGATTCTATATATTTAAAATAAAGGTTTACCAAAATAATATTTCAATTTTTAACATCTATGACCTAAATATAAGAGCTCCCACCCTTGAAAAAAAATATTTCTGCCATACATTTATCCTTACACACTGATTGTTGTAGACTTCAATCTCTCTCACCAATGAACAGGTCCTCCAGACAAAGACTAAACAAAGAAATTTTCCACTTTAAAAAACAAATCCACCCAACTGATATTTCCAGAACAATCCTCCAAAACGCAAAAGAGTATACCCTATTCTCAGCAACATATGGAACTTTCTCCAAAATGAATGGCATAATTGAATACAATGCAAGTCTTGAAAGACACAAGACAATTGAAATAACTCCCTGTGTCCTATCAGAGCACCACAGATGAAACCTACAAAGCACAAACAACAGAAACATCAGAAAGCTGAGAAACTCATGGAAACTATACAACTCTCCACAGAATAAAGAATGGGTGAAGATAGAAATTAAAAAAAAGAATTTTAAAGATGAAGACAGAAATAAATGAAAAGAATATTAAAGACTTTCTAGAATTCAATGAAAATGAATATACAACATTTTCAAACTTATGGGACACAAAGAAAGTAGTGATAATAGGGTTATTATGTCAACTGTTAACTGTTGACAACACTAGGTGTATACATTAAAAAAAATTAGAGCAATCTCTTACTAGCAACTTAATAGCACACCTGACATCCCTAGAACTGAGAATTTGTCTACTTCAAGACCCAGCTATACCTCTTGGGCATATACCCAAAATACATTCCATCCTATCACAAAGACACTTGCTCAACTACATTCATAGGTCCTTTAATAATTCTAGGTAGAAACTGAAAACAAGCTAGATTTCTCTCAACTGAAGAACAGATAAAGAAAATGTGGTACATTTATATAATGAACTATTACTCAGCTGTTAAATTACTTTGATTCTGGGATCTGCACACTCCACTCCCTGCGCAACAGCTCAGCCTACCTCTCTGGGGGTTTGCTGCCACCCAGGACAACCAAAGGCCTGCTACCATTAGGGACTATTAGCCCTACCTGCAGTCTCAAGAGGCTTGCTATCACCAGGGCCTACCAGGACAGGCAACAACAGAGACAACCAAATGGCTAAATGCCAGCAGAGGAACACAATCAATAAAAGCCAGGGCACTAAAGTATCATCAAAACCCAGCTATCCTTCTGTAGCAAGCCCTGCATATCCTGACACACCTGCAGAGCAAGAAAATGACCTTAAATCTCATTATATGAAGATGATAGAAGCCTTCAAAGAGGGCTGGTGAGATGGCTCAGCAGTTAAAAGCACTGACTGCTTTTCCAGAAGTCTTGGGTTCAATTCCCAGCAACCCCGTGGTGGCTCACAACCATCTGTAATGGGATCCAATGCACTCTTCTGGTGTGTCTGAAGACAGCTACATTGTACTCATATACATAAAAATAAATAAATCTTAAAAAGAGAGAGAAAATAAACAAATCCCTTAAAGAAATACAAGAAAAAACAATTAACTTGTAGAAGCCTTTAAAGAGGAAAAGAATACCTTTCCATTTAGTTTGATATTTATTAGCTGTTGGTTTGCTGTATATGCTTTTATTATGTTAGGTATGGGCCTTGAATTCTTGATTTCCTAATATGAAGGGGTGTTGTATTTTGTCAAATGCCTTTTCAGCATCTAATGAGATGATTATGTGACTTTTGCTAGTGGGATTGTAAACTAGTATAACCACTCTGGAAATCAATCTGGAGGTTCCTCAAAAAATTGAATATAGACGCTCCACTACACCACAGAGGCGCGTTCTCCACTGTGTTCATAGCAGCCTTATCTGTGATAGTCAAAAGTTGGAAACAACCCAGGTCTCCCACAAAGGAGAAATGGATAAAGAAAACATGGTTGATTGATACAACTGAATACTATTCAGCTATCAAGAATGAGGACATCATGAGCTTTGCAGGCAAATGGACAGAACTAGAAAGTATCACCCTGAGTGAAGAGATAGAGAAGAAGGAGAAAATACTCAGATCATAGGTCCAGAAAATATTTTCAACAAAATCATAGTAGAAAATTTCCTTACCTAAACAAAGAGATGGCTATAAATGTACATGAAAGTTACAGAACACCAAAGAGACTGGACCAGAAAAGAACATCTTCCTACCAAATAAAACCAAAACAGTAAATGTACAGAGCAAAGACAGAATATTAAAAGCTGCAAAAGAAAAGAGACAAGAAACATATAAATGCAGACCTATCAGAATTGCACCTGACTTCTCAACAGAGACACAAAAAGCCAGAAGGCTCCAGACAGATGTCTTGCAGACCCTAAGAGACCACAGATGTCAGCTCAGACTATTCTATCCACCAAAACACTCTTCTTTTTATTAATTTACTTATTTATTCATTTACATCTCAATAAGCACCCTTCTCTTCCCAGCACCCCCTCACACAAATCATACCCTCACTCTACCTCCATTCCTCCAGAATGGACCAGCTTTGACAATTATGAGAGAGTAAACCAATATAAGCAACAGATGGTGGTCAGTACTAAGAGGAGCTGAAGGGGGTTGGCCAGATAGCAAGCAATGGGGGCTGCTGGTTATGACAGCCAGTGATTAGAGAAATTACTCAGCAGATTTTTCTCTGAGGGAACAAAGCCTGAAGCAATAGAACTTGGCACTACTTGTTGTGGCTAGGAAAAAAAAAGAAAAAAGAAAAAAAAAAAAGAAAAGAAAACCACCTCTGAACTTTTTAATGCTTAGGGGCCAGTGAGAAAGAAAAGAGAAAAAATTCTTACACACGCATACATGGAGAAATTGAAGCAAAATGAAGATTCTAATAACATCAAACATAAATACATATATGCAAATATACATATATAGAGACAGGAAGACAAACAGATAGATGGGCAGACATATACACATTTACACATTGAATGGATGGAGCAAAGTTCCAATAAGCAGGCTCGAAGCATTTCACACATGCAAATATGCACACATATGCAAATATACACATATACACATGTACACACATATGTCATGGATGGAACAAAGTTCCAACAAGCAACCTCCAAGCATTTCACATATACACATATGCACTATACACATTTACCCATATATGCATATATACACACATACACATATACATATATACATACATACACAAGTTGGAGGATAGGGCAAGTGCCAACAACCATGCACACACAAGCTTTATACTTATACAAACATACAGATTTGATGGAGTGAACAAAGTTCCAACACATTCACATACAAACTTTACATATATACATATGTACAGTTTTAAAGCAAGGTTCCAACAACTTTATTGTTTCTTGTAGGGGGAGCTAAGGTGGGAGGAGTAAGGAGAGGAAGAGGAGGAGTGAGGAGAAGGAAGAGGAGGGAGCTAGGAGACCGGAGAAGGAGAGAGGGGGACATGGAGATGGACGTTTGCTTGTCTCTAGCAGTCAAAGGGAGTTGATATATCTAGGTTGGGTATTGGGTTACACCTCTGATTGTATGGGCATCTTATTGATCATTACCAAACATATAAAGCCTTTGATTAATGTTTTAGCATTAGCGTCTCATTTTCTTACTGGGCCCACATGGATGGTGGGGTGGTCTGGGCAATACCCAGCCTTGTGGAGACCACCTGGGAGATTGGCAGAGCCATCTCCCACGCTGGCGTCTCGTGGGTGGCAGGGCTTGTGTTTCTGGCCTGCTGTTACTAGCTGCAGTGCACACGTGGCCTTTGGCCACAGAACATGGCGACTGGGCTAGGCAGAGCCATTGCAGCTTAGATAGTTGGCTTGACCTGTGGCCGCTTTTTAAGTATCTCTTTCAACAGTTTCTCTCATAGCTTATTTATCCCAGCAAAACCTTTCAAGCAGTATAAATTTACAATGTGATTATGTTCTAGTTTTCTTCTAGTGCATGACGAAAAAAAGAGTATGTTCCCCAATAAGTTATGAGAAAAAACATTAGGAAAGTACAAGTAAAGAAAACAAATTACTCCCAAGAACCCACATACCTTCATAACCAGGCAACTTGTTATAGATTAACAAAGAGTGAGCAAGCAAAGTAGATTACTCAGCCAATTTCCCTTAATGGCAGGCAGCAATTTGCATTTATAAAGAAAGGATTAAGTATTGTATTATTTAGCTTTAAAAATAATCTGACAATAATCATTTTAAAAGCACAAACCTAAACTTGTATATAAAAATAGGTAATATCTATTTTAAATTGTCAGAATGAATATCTATGATCAGCAATTCTTACTAAATCATATCAGGAAGCTGAGGATAAAACTGGGTATAAGAAATCAATCATCAGGCTGGTGAGATGGCTCAGCGGTTAAGAACACTGACTGCTCTTCCAGAGGTCTTGAGTTCAAATCCCAGCAACCACATGGTGGCTCACAACTATCTATAATGAGATCTGATGCCCTCTTATGGGGTGTCTGAAGACAGCTACAGTTTACTTAATAAAACAAAAACAAAAAACAAAACCTTTAAGCTGGAGTGAACAGGGAAAAAAAAAAAGGAAATCCATTATCACCAGTCCAGCCTCAGTGACAGTCACATCATCAGCCAGTGCTGACATTGTTCTTAATCCTAGACCATAAAAAGTCCTTCCCTCCATTTCTCAAGTTCAAATTGTTCCTGAAGTTTTTTATATCAGAGCCAGTAGTAAAAAAAATCTTAACCTAGCTTAACTAACAATTTGGTTTTTCCAAATACTTTCTAAAGGTAGTGGTTATTGCTGAAAATTCTACATTTCTAACATCTTTCCTAGAGTGATGACTGAATAATTAATCTGCTCTAGCACCGACGCCTAAAGGAGATCAACCTTTACTATTACAAGTGCCAATGATGCTGCATGGTGAGGGGTTGAATTCCCCCATAGAATTTTCATACATTTCTTAGATTAAGAAAAATATGAGGGCAACAAGCAGAGCAAAACTCTATAACTGCATGAAGTGCTCAGTAGACATGGTCCTCCAGGTCACACCTCACCAAGGTACAAGCATCATGGCTGTGCTAAAAAGTGTGCTGCATTCCAGAAATTCCAAAGCAGTTTGTCATTCCTCCTCTAAGCCCCTTAGAAATATTCCATGACAAAACCAAATTTAAATAACATTATTACCTTGGATAGAACTTCAAATACCATATTGAATAAAATAGATAGGGATAAAGTGGGCAGCCTTGTCTTATCTTGATTTTAGTGAATTTGCTTTTAGTTTTTCTCCATTTAGCTTGAGGCTGGCTACTGGCTTGCTGGAAATTGCTTTCATTATGTTTATGTATGTGCCATATATTCCTGATCTCTTTCACATTTTTAGCATGAAGGGGCACTGAATTTTGTCGAAGGCTTTTTCAGCATCTAATAAAAGGATCATGTGATTTTTTTCTTTTAAGTTTCTTTATATGGTGGATTATATTGATGGATTTTCAGATATTAAACTATCCCTGAATCCCAAAGAAATTAATAATTGCACAGCAAATGCAAAAGAAGAGTTCTCTCTCTCTCTCTCTCTCTCACACTCTCTCTCTCTCAAAATAAACAAACAACAAAACAAAAGCCAACCACCAACATTAAAAAAAAAAGTGAACTAAAACTCATTGCTTATTAATATCTTTAAACATCAATGGACTCTATTCAATAGTAAAAAGACACAGGCTAACAGAATGGATGTGAAAACAGGATCCACCACTTTGCTGTATGCAAGAAACACACCTCTACAACAAAGATAGTTATGACCTTGAGTAAAGGGCTGGAAAAATGTTTTCCAAGCAAACAGACCGGGGGGAGGGTGGGGAGGGGGGGGAAACAAGCTTAAGTAGCCATTCTAATTTCTAATTAAATAGACTTTCAACCTAAAGTTATCAAAAGAGATGGAGAAGGACATTTCATATACATCAAAGGAAAAATCCACCAAAATGCCATCTCAATTTTGAAAATTTATTCTCTAAAGACAAAGGCAGCCACTTTTGTAAAAGAAACATTACTGAAGCTTAAATGTCAAATTGAACCATACACATTAATAGTGGGAGACATCAACACCTCACTCTCACCAATGCACAGGTCATTAAGACAGAAACTAAACAAAAAAAAATGTAACTAAGAAGTTACAGGATACCTAAAACAATGCTGTATAATAAAAGAACTTCTGTAGGTATCATCATCCCTGATTTCAAGCTGTACTACAGAACAACAGTAATAAAAACTGTGTGGTATTGGAATAGAAACAGACAAGATTATCGATGAAATTGAATCAAAGACCCTAAAATAAACCCACACAACTATGGAAACTTGACTTTTTCACAAAGAAGGCAAAATCATACAGTAGAAAAAAGAAAGCATCTTCAATAATTGTTTCTGGTCTAACTGTACATCTATCTGCATGTAGAAGAACGCAAATAGATCTATATTTATCACTGTGCACAAAACTCAATTCCAAGTGGATCAAAGACCTCAACATAAATCCAGATACACTAAATCTAACAGAAGAGAAATTGGGAAATAGCTTACAATATTTTGGTGTTTCATTTCAGACCCTGGTACAAGGGAGTGAGGTATATATTTTCCATAACAAAGCAGACCTGGCATCCAGGTTCTCCCAGGATCCCTCAGTCCCTACCTGGCATTGCCTGTCCCCTATCCAGCTCAAGGACTAGGCTGCCCTTCCTCCCAGAGGCTGTTCCCTTTCTAGGCATTTTGGTCTTCCTCCTCTCGCTTCTATTCTTTCTCTTCTCTCTCCCTTTCTATGGGGACTTCCCTGAGCTTGGTCCTTGGAACCAGTAAACTTTCCTAACAGCAGCTTCTCAATAAACTGCCCTTTAATGTAATGTGGTTTAAACTGGCTGATTTCACCAGTGAAGATATCATTTATAAACTGGTACAGGACACAACTTCCTGAACAGAACACCAGTAGATCAGGCACTAAGATCAACAGTTGTTAAATGGGAACTGATGAAATTGAAAATCTTTTGTAAGGCAAAGGACATTGTCAATAGGACATAAGGGCAGTCTACAGACTGGGAAAAGATCTTCAACAACACTACATCTGACAAAGGACTAATATCCAGAATATATAAAGAAATCAAAAAGTTGGACACCAACAACCCAAATAACTCAATTTAAAAAATGGGATATAGACCTAAATAGAGAATTCTCAACACAGGAATCTTGAATGTCCAAGAAGCACATAAATGTTCAACTTCCTAAGTCATTGAAGAAATGCACATCAAAACGACAATTATTCCATCTCACAAACAACAAATTGGCCAAGATAAAAAAGAAACTCAAGAGACAGCACATACTGGTGGGGATATGGAGGAAGGGGAATACTTCTCCATTGCTGCTGGGAGTACAAACCTGTATAATGACTCTGCATATCTATCTGGTGGTTGCTCAGAAAACTGGTAATAGTTCTACCTGAAAACCCACCTATGCACCTCCTGGCCACATAGCTAAAAGATACTTCATAAGGACATGTACTCCACTATGTTCATAGAAGCTTTATTCATAATAGGCAGAAGCTGGAAACCCAGATGCCCATCAACCAAAGAACACATACAAAAAATGTGGTTCATTTACACAATGGAATACTACTCAGCTATTAAAAACAAGAAATTTTGAAGACAACAAGATGGAACTAGAAAATATCGTCCTGAATGAGGTAACTGAGACCCAAAAGAACATGCATAGTATGTACTCACTTAAGAGTGGATATTATCATAAAGTACAGGATTCACAAACTATATTCCACAGACCCAAAGAAGCTAACCAAGAAGAAAGGCCCAAGAAGGAAGCTTGAATTTCATTTAGAAGGGGGAAGAAAATAGTTATAGGAGGCAGATGGACAGAGAAGACTAGGTGGGAGAGGGGATGGGAAGGGGAATGTGGGGATTCAGAATTATTTGGGGGGAGAGACAAGAAAGAGGGCCATAGGGCCAAGAGAATGATTGGAAATGAGTGACTGGCAAGTGGGGGTGCCATCACTAGGACTTGGATCTGGGATGGGTGAAGCTACCCAGGAGTCTATGGGGGTGACTTTAGCTGAGACTCCTAGCAATGAGTACATCGACCTGAAATGGCCACTTTTTGTAGCCAGGCAGGACCCACAGTGGAACTATAAGGACATCAACCCACTAACAAAACTTTTGATCCAAAATTTGTCCTGTCTACAAGAAATGCAGGGACAGAGATGGAGCAGAGACTGAGGGAATGGCCAACCAATAAACTGGCCCAAGTTGAGACTGATACCATTGGCAAGCACCAATCCCTGACACTATACATCTTCTGTACTACTTATATGGTAGGAAATAAAAGACATTACAAAATCAGCAGAAAGGATACATTCAGGAAGATTCTAATCAAACAGTGCTGCACAGGGACATTTCAAAAACATTCCTGTCCAAGCCTATAGTGGCCTTGGGACTGATAGCCACAACCACATGTGGTGGGAAGAGTTGTGTTCTCAAAATCTGAAGCAACCCCTCCCAAAGGTGCTGGCCCCAGACCATTACCAGCTCTCCTAAGCATATTCCTGATTTTAGAGAAGGAATTCTGTTTTAATCTCTCTACCTCAGGGCTTTAGGGAAAACCCCCCAAGGCCTAGGCCCCAGACTTTAACTGGCTCTGCCAAGTATGTTTCTGGGTTTCAGAAGGAGCTATGTCACTCTCCATAAATGGGACCTCAGGGAAAGCCTAGCTTGATCAGGCCAACAGTCAACACAGTGGTGCTTCTTTACCATTTCAAATGGTTATCCCCAAGTGTCATCCTGCCCACAAGGCAGAACCATGCTTTTCTCAAGAAGAAAACTGAATCTTTGTGGCACACCAGGCCATAATGTTGATTGTGATCCTGTAATGCCACATTAAGCAGCTTGTTATAGCTCTCTGATAATGGTGATGAGCCTAGTGGATGGTTGTGTATCAGGGTTGTTTTCTTTCTTATGATTAGGAGCCATATTTCTGGACAATCCTGGTGAACACATGTGTATCCTAACACTCTCATCTCTAACAGACCTGGTTAGCGTACTACTTATCCATTGGGTATTTTACAGGCAGTCCTTCCTCAGCTAAATTCTACTCGGTGTGACTTACTATCTCCTAAGCAATAGTAAATCCTTTACATCTTCAATTCTACTCTTTCACACCAGAGTTTAATACTGGATTGCAAGCTAAAACATTAGATGGAACTTCCACAAGATTAACTCCAAGTGGGGCTTACACCTTAATGTGAAATTCTACAACAGAATATGTATAAACAAGGGTTCTCTGAGTTTGGCATCCAGCCAAGTATGCTTCCACTCACAAAATGTTCAGCACAGATGCAGCCCCGACAGTGAAATTATTGAGAGTCTACAGCTGGGTACAGGGAGTGGTTAGGACCAACCACAAGGGACCTCACAGGTGGTAGCTATGGCAGCTGGTTCCCATATACACTCGGGAAAGACCCAACACAAGAGCTCCCGATGCTTATCCCCTTGATCCTTCCCACAGTTAGCAGTGACCCTGTGCTCACCATGTTGCCACTTCAGAACTTTCCTGATTGCGCCTCACAGCACCCAGCAGCCGGTATCAGAGGATAGCACAGCAAACCTCTCAGTAACTAAGTCGAACAAGCCTCTTCGCACCCGGAAGAACCTTCCTTCTCTTTGACTGGCAGGTCTGTCTGGAGGGTCTGATTGGCCAGTGTCTCTTGAGTGACATGAGCATCTCCCATAGGGTTTAAGCTTGCAGGAGGTAAACAGTTGAGTGGTTCTGGCCCGAACTTCCAGTCTACAGCTAGACCTTTTCCGGATCTTCAGGGATTTGCATTTCAGTAGCACTTTTGTCTGACCTCCAATACCTTACAAGTCTGTCTTCCCACCCAGGCCCAGAAAGGACCCACCATCCCAGCTTGCACTGCGCAGCTGCCAGGTCCTCCCTTTCCTGGGCATTGAATCAGGTCTGCATTTCGGAAGTTGTCTGAGCTCCCCTCACAGCACTCAGTAGGCACTTTTTCTTCCTCCTAGAATCAAGGTAGATAGCATGCATAGCCCATTACTCAACTTGCAGTGGAATTATTAATCTGTCCTACAAGTGGAAGGGTGCTCAGAATATTAAGAATTAAAGACATTTTAGGAAACAAGGTTTTGGGGTCCCCCCCCGTGGCTTCATGCTGAGTTCAGAAAAACTGCTGGTACTTCTCACCTGGTAAGTATGAGAAAAGCCTGGGAGAAAAGCAGGAAACATGTAACAAACAGTATGGAGCACTGTTGTTAGCTGGCACAACTTCCACAGTGGTAAGGTGAAAAAACAACAGCAGTATTAGTGAAGGTTTTCCAGATGAACAGAACTGATAAAAATGAATCTCTGTATATGTAGAAAGTAGAATTATTAGAATGGCTTGCAGGTTGTGGTCCAACTAGTCTAACAGTGGCTTGATACCAAAGGAAAATTGAAGAATCCAGTCGTGGTTCAGTCCACGTATCTGGATTCTTAGTTCATCTTCAGAATATACCAGAATTCCAATGAAGTAGTCTCTATTGCCATTTAAAAAGAAGAACTTGCTACTCAGAGATAGAACAAGATACCATCTTCAATGTCCTTTGTATATATCTAGGCTACCATAAGAAAATTTGGTCTGGATTAAATGTGGATCTCATCACCTAAAAATATCCAGATTAACCAAGGGTTTTCCCACTTCAAAAGTTGTAATTAAGAAAAATTCCCCACAGTACCCAAACTCTTGGTTTTAGTTAATTCCACATGTAATCAGTTTGATTACCAAGAATATTCATCACATCAGACAAGACAAAAGAACTGAGAAAGAATTTTTTCCCAAGAGGCAGGCAAGGAGAACATTGGAATCATTTCTGAAGCAATGATTTCCTTCAAGAAAAGAAGCACTGGGGTTTTACTGAGGCAGTCTGGATACATTCACATAGAGATTAGCTAACTCCTATAAATGCTGAGTCAAATCCTCTGCTTAACATGGTCACAATGTCAAAACAGATATATAAGGGTATTCTGGAATGGTCACCATTAACTAAAAGGTCTTAGCAGAGAATCCAGTAAATAACACAGTGACAGTAGATTGTTCAGGAGATATTGCTCCCTGTTGACTATGATCTAACAGATTGATCAATGCCACAATTCTTACATATACAAAGGACAGAGAACACAAATTCAGAAAATATCAAGGAAAAGTCACCTATAGGAACTGTGCATGTTTTTCTTAGAAGAACAGTTTTGCTGATTACTCTAACCTTACAGTAAAGCTACATTAACCTCTAACCTGGCTGGCTCAGAGGAAGACCACAGCTGCTTCCATGAAGGACATGAAAGACTTCATTTTAATTAGCCCTGACTGCTATCTGTCTCAGGGCTGTGACATCACTCTATGGAATTCTATATTTTAAGCTTTATTTTTATGTATATATGGGTGTTTGACTGTATGTGTCTGTGTACAGTAACAATAGAGGCCAAAAAGGGGAGGAGATGCCTAGGACTGGAGTCCCAGCAAATTGTTAGCTACAGTGTGGTTTTGGGGGATGGAACCTGAGTCCTCAACAGGACCCAACTGCTCTTAAATGCTAAGCTATCTCTCTAGCCACTTTTAAAAAAATTGTTTTTATACATTTTGATTAAAATATATTACATCACTTTCTCCATTTCAGTCTTCTCTCAATCTTTCCACAAATTCCTCCCGGACAATTTTTTCCTTGTCAAGTATGTGTGAATAAGTATGCTCAAAAATATGAATAAAACTTGCTGAACATATCTCTGTTAGTTGTTTGTATATGATTTTCAGAGTGACAACGATGCATTGGATAGGCAAATATAGAGCTCATCTTTGCCTGAGGTGAATGCTCCCACTGGCAGGAGATAATCTATTCTTTAATGAACAACAGGTTGCTGGGGACACAAAAGTCCTTGTATCCACAGATCAATAGGGAAACCAGGAATGTCAAATATGCAGGGTCCTATTCTCAGTGAAGAGAAGAAATACCTGCATTCTATCCAACAGGCTGAGAGTGGATTTTCTTAATGCCCTGGTGACCCTTTTGCTATCTGCAGAGGCAGACCTCACCTACCTTTTGCTATAGAGGCACAACTTACCCAAATTCCCAAGAATGATTATTCCAGACTCTTTCTTCCCTATACTGTTACCCATCCTCAGGTGAGATCTCACATGTATTTTATGGCCTGCTGACCTCTATGCTACTGATCTGAGACCACATTAAATTCTAGGTCTTTTAGCTATAGAAAAGCTATAATTGTCACATGTGCTTTGAAAAAATATTTCTATGTAGTCACATCTTAAGCATTATTCTACATCTGGAACTGGACTGATTGCACTTATTGTTGCCTGGAAATTATTCCCCAGATGTACAGTGTTTTAAATATGCTTGCAATGAAGTCTAGAATAAGGGTCCCCCAAGTCTGATCCAGATTGATAAAGTCAATCTGCATTGGGTTATCACTCTCATCTCTTAGCATACTTTAAGTCTCTTTTTGACACCTGCAGGGATGCCCTCAACAGAAGTCAGAACCACAAGTGACCTAGAATTCTGTGGACAGGAAACATTATCAGGAATAGAAACCCTGGGGTAGAAAATACCTCAGGACATATAATCAGTCACAAAGCAAGCCTTAACAGATACAAAAAGTTTGAAGAAACCCCTTGCATTTAATCACATCACCATGGATAAGAGCTGGACTTCAGCAACATAAACAATAAAAAGCCTACCAACTTGTGTAAACTCAAGAGCTCTCAATGACCACTGGGTCAAAGAAGAGATAAATATAGAAATTAAATGTAGTACAACTAATTTAAGCTCATCCCCAATTAGCTAACAAATAAATGAGATGAAGACTGTGGTCATTTTATTCTGCTTTGACAATTACTGAGTGGTGATACCTAATCTAATCTACTAAATGTTGGCCTGGCTACCTCCCAAGTGGTATATGAATGTATGCCATGGACCAGTCTGGATAGGGAGAGACATTTTGATAGAAGAAGGTTTGACAGAGGTGGAAACAAAGGACTGAAAATCAACTTGTGGGCCTGAAGACCCCCAAACTTGGGAGACCCTTACTCAAGTCTCGAGAAGTCAAGACCACCCACAAACTCCAAGACGCCATACCTGGATGCAATCAGCAGAGGTTTATTAGGGAAGAAAGCTGGCAGCCAGCAGCCAAACTGCACACTCTCACAGGAGTAGAGTTTGACCCAGCCAGCCAGTCTGAGGAGGGTTTTAAAGGGAAAAACCACAAACCAGGGGAGTGGGAAGCGGGGCGAGGGGTTGTCAAGGATACATAACATAAAAATAGTGGAACATTTCAGAGGAACTTGTTGCCGCCTGCAGCAACAGCTGAACGGGTTCACCTGCAAGAGAGGCTGAAAATAGGGGAACAGCAGGAAGAGATGAAGCCAAGACAAAGTTCTCTGATCAAGGCTTGTAGTTTAATGTAAGACCATCAAATAAAAAGGGGAAGACCCAACCCCCACAAGAAGGGTCTGCTTCTTTGGCACTTCAGCTCAGCAGCCCTGTCAATCACTCACGGGCCAGGCAGGAGCTCAGCAGGCAGTCTATTCAACTCAACTCCTGCAGCAGACTTCCGGTCTCCAATGCAGGCAGCTTCCCAGGTCCTTTGTTATTCGGTCTCTAGTGGTAAACAGTGTGTTCCGGCCTGCTCAGCTTGACAGGCTGAGAGCCTTGGGGAAAAGGTACCTTTCAGAACTCACTCTAAATGATTTAGAGCCACGTGAAAATCACTCTGCATACTCATTCTTCTCAAAAATGTAGTTTTGCCATGTCACTGTGCCCTACCCTGTCATTACCAACTATTTCAGGTTAAATATTTCTCACTTTCTCCAGTCAAAGCCTCACCTAAATGACTTGTATCTTTTTTATGGTCAGGAATGTGTCTTCCTGCTTTGGGCTTTTCCCACCCACAGGTGGATCTACTCCCGGAGGCTTGAGGAATGTAATCCAGCAAGTCCTCTGAATCAGTGATAATGTCCTCCACCCGGAATGTGTCTCGGGGCAGTGAAGGCCTGAAATCTTATTTTCAGTTCCGTATTCTGGAACTTGTGCTCTTTCTGCTCAGGTCTAAGGGCAAAGAAAAAGCCTGCATATTTTTCACAAAATGGTCTTTATAATTTTTTTACTCTACAGGCCCAAGGTGGGGGACTTGCTCTGCTGGAGACAGCTTTCTAGCCTGCTTTCTCTCTGTTCTGCATTCTTTTTCTCTGATATGCTTTCTCTGGAGATCTCCAGACAACTCTCTCTGTTTCCACTCTTGCCAGTTCTCCAAGCAGTTCTCTCTAGCTATTCTAAACAATTCTCTGGATAGCTCATTTCTGGCAGATCATAAGCCCATTCCTTTATTTTACATATCAATCCAGCTATTTACCTTAGGTTTCCTTTTGATTATCCTAAGAATTGGCATCTGGTGACCCCAACCCCTTTATTCTTAGGAGACAGCATGCACACAATATCTTTTAACATTGCAAAAAGAATTCAGCAATCTGCATGCTTCTGTTAGGCACAGAAGATAAACTAGCTGTGTGGAACCCTGCCCTGAAATTACCATTTCTACCACACCTGGCCCTGGACTCACTGTGTCCCAGGCTGATGTGAACTCAGGAATCTGCTTGCCTTTTTATCTTTCTGACAAGCTGGCTCATAGTGTAGCTAGCTACCTTTCTTCCTTTATATTCATGAAACTGTAAGACCCCCGATGAAGGAAGGACCTCCCTCAAGCCTCAGGAATTTGTGGCCACCCAATAACTCACAAGACACCATTCTTGATGCAACAGCATGAGGTATATTTCAGGGTCAATTGACTGAGGCGGAAACTCATGACCCATGCTGGGGCAGAGGAGTGTTGACCCCGTCAGCTGGGAGTGGAGGGCTTATATAAGGCAGAACCACAAACCAAGGGGGGTGATGAGGGGGTTACCAAGGAAACATAACATAAAAACAGTAGAAAGTCTTAAAAGGTCCCAAACCAAATTTAATCAGGGTCATACAGAAAACATCTTATACATTTATCTTTTGGAAGGATGTAACCTTGCCCAACCATTCATCTTGTGGTCAGCCAGTTCCTGGGACCACCCAGATGACTTGCATCTTTCTTTGTGGTCAGGAATGTGTCTTCCTGCTTTGGGCCTTCCCCACCCACAGGTGGGTTCTCTTCCCTGAGGCTGAGGAATGTTAATCCAGCAAGTGTCCTCTGACTCAGGGATAATGTACTCCTCCCAGAATGTATCCCGGGGCAGTGAAGGCCTGAAATCTTACATTCAGTTCTGCTTCCTTGGGACTAGTGAACCTGCATTCTTTTGCTCAGGTCTAGGGGTCATAAAAACTTTCTATATTTTTCATAAGTTTTCTATATCTTTCAAAACCACTCATAATTCATGCATCCTTATATTTTGCATAATTGAAAAATCATGTATTTTGAACCCATGTTTTTAGAGTTCTTTCTACAGCCTCAAGGGCTGTCCTGAATGTCCCAGTACTTACCATTTTGCTAAACCATTAGGCACACTTTGCCTCCTAGACTCATACTGTCTGATTATCTTGGAGTCATTGATGTTAAAGGGAGGAGGTTCCCAAAAGGAAGAATGTAAATGTACACTATTATAGAAACAAGCCTTATGCCCATGGCAGCTGTAGACAGTCTTGCAGAGACACATCAGCTGGCCATGTTCTACTTGCAGAAACCATGCCAATCTGTTTTCACCATGGCCATGCTGGACTTGGGATTTGAGGAATAATTTGTTTTCTTTACCTGTACTACATAATGCTATTTCTTGTAAAGGTATTGGGAAACACACCAGGTTTTCATAATCATTTACTAGAAGAAAACATAATATAACCTTGCAATTTTATACTGTTTGAAAGATTTTATTGGGTTATGTAAGCTATGGGAAACAAAATAAAGTGTGGTCTTTGGAACATCTTTCCTTCCACCCATCAACTCTGTGTATGTATGTATATGTGTAGGGTTTATATGAGTGAGGGTTGAAATATTATTCCTTTAATCCATTATCTATATGTATACATGTATATGTGTAAGGTCTGTGTGGGAATATATTGGAATTTTGTTCCATCCATCCGATCTGTATGTACATATGTATATATGTATATACATGTGTGTATACACACACACACACACACACACACACACACACACACACACACACACATATATATATATATATGGAAAGCCTGACTGTGTACGCCTTAGAGCTTGTTCCATCCACCATTTATGTGTATTTATGTATGCATGTGTATTTGTAAAATGCTTGAAGCTTGCTTGCAGGAGATTTGCCCTAACCATTTTATGTGTAAATATGCATATGTATGTCTGTAGGTCTGTATGCAAATATGTATGCATATATGTTGCATACATATATGCATGACTATATGTAAAAAGCTATTAGACTCCACCTTTTGTTTCATCCACCACGTGTGTTGTGTGTGTGTATGTGTAATTTCTCTTTCTCTTCTTAAACTTCTGACTGTCATAGGCAGCAACTTCTATAGTTATCTGATCTACATCTATCAGCCACTCTCAACATTGATCCCTCATCATCTGCCTGCCTCAGTTTACCCTCTGGTGCCAAAGCTAGTCTTTGGCACATTTAATTGTATATGTTTTGGGCTTTCATTAAAAGAAATTTGAAAGACTCAAGAAAAATTTTGAAATGACAGTAAATTACTACAATTACATTACAGAGGTTCTAATTTCTTTGACTAGGATAAGATGGGGTTAACTTTAGTGGAAATTTTTATTTGATGAGCATGGACCATTGTAAAGCCATGGCATTTATTACTGTAAATAATGAGCCTAATAAACACAATTAGCCACGTGTAGTGGGAGATATTTAAATCTCCAACCCAAATATGATTGGTCAATGAAAACACAACTCAGTAATTATGAATATATTCTGTAAACCTAGATTGGGCAGATACCCCTACACTACTCTGTTTCCCAGCTATGAGACCCTTTTAACTTGAGGATTTTCCAGACCCTGAGTCTGTCCTTCCACCTCCTGCTTCTCAGTCATCCTCTCCTTCATCATCTTCCTCCTCCATTGTCTTCCTCCAGTCCTCCCTCTGCTCTCTTCCACCAACCTTTATTTCTCCACCTCCCCTTCTTCTGCCCAATCACTGGCTCCAGCCTTTTACAAATTAAGATGGGCAGAAGGTTCACAAGAATTCACCTGTGTAATGACTCACACCTTCTCTGCATCCCTTCACAGGAAAGGGGAATTCATATCAAAATACAAGGCTGGAGCTATCCACAACATT
The DNA here is from genome assembly GCF_011762505.2 of Arvicanthis niloticus. Classification (NCBI taxonomy): domain Eukaryota; kingdom Metazoa; phylum Chordata; class Mammalia; order Rodentia; family Muridae; genus Arvicanthis; species Arvicanthis niloticus. Next base: position 71,678 of record NW_023045793.1, on the reverse strand, counting down.
CACTTATCAAAGAAGTTTCTCCAACTGATTTTTTATTCTTTTTATTTTGTCTTTATTCATTCACAATTTTTGTTCTAAGTAAATATTTGCTACCTAATTGTTCAAACCATATGTCTGTAAACTTTCTACTGTTTGACCACTATGTCTATCTCATCAGTGAATGCAATTTATTTCTTCTTTAAATTTTACTGACATCATGACGGTATAGATCATAATCTCATTATCAATTACTGAATCGAAGGAATTGCATATTATCCAGTAGTGCATAGAACCAGTGTGGTCATGGCGTCTCATCACAATAATGAAACCCTAAGACAGAAGTTGGTACCAGGAATAGGATATTGTTGTGATAGGGCTGTCCATGCTTTTGTTTGGAGGAATGGATTTTGCAACTTTATAAAGCAGCAGAATGCTCTAAGTGGGGCTTAATAGGCCATACCAGTAGAAGTATGGAAGACAGTGCTCTTGAGTGTGTTTTGAACTATGGGGACCTAGCTCAAGAGGTTTCAGATGAGAAGACTTTTAGTATATGGCCTAGAGACTGTTTTGTGATATTTTGGTGAAGAATATGGCTGCTTTTTCTAATGTCTGAAGAGTCGATCTGAGGCTAAGGTGAAGAGATTTAGATTGATTGCTTTGACAAAGGAAGTCTCAAAAAAAGTCTGGTATAAATTCTGTTGTGTGGTTACTAAAATTTCTTCTGGAGTTAATAAATTGGTGTTGATTAAGAAGACACCCACATCACTGAGGTGAAATCCTCTGGGAAGTGTTTTCTGACAGCATAAAGAAGCTGTGTTCCAGAAATAGCAGACATTGTATGTCATGCTGCAGCTGTACTTGGTAATATGTGAGAATCACCCAGGTGGTACTGGTTTTAAAGGCATGAAGGGGTCATGGAGAACAGCTGAGGCTTGACACTGTGAGAGACCATGGAAGGCCATTGGTGAAGGTGTAGCCTCAGTTGCAGTTGACTGTCCAGGACTTAATGGGTCATGCAAAAATTTGAGGCTTGACACCATGAAGGGACCTATGAGAGGCTATTGGTAAAGCCTAGTTTCAGCATTAGAGCACAGCTTATTAGAGATGCCAGTACCATGGGATGATCACCAAGAATAGCAAGAGCAATGGAGAGGAGTCAACCAGACCCTGGAATGCTACAGAGGGCAGAGTTGGAGAAGTGATCCAAGCCTTTTGGGTGAGCCCAGGAGTTCGTGTATGGATCCCAGACATTGGAAAAAGCAGATATAATGTTGAAGTTGCCTTTGGATAACCCAAGATGTCAGAGATGTCAGAAACAAGGAATATCAGAGGAAGAAAGTTGCTAACTCTTGTGGTAGAGTGAATGTCATTAATAAGATATTGTTTCAGCACTTGGGAGGCAGAGGCAGGTGGATTTCTGAGTTCGAGGCCAGCCTGGTCTACAGAGTGAGTTCCAGGACAGCCAGGACTACACAGAGAAACCCTGTCTCGAAAAACCAAAAAAAAAAAAAAAAAAAAAAAGATACTGTTTGAGATTGTCCCTATGTATTATGTTAGTTGCTGAGATCTGGATCCTGACACACAGAGGTATAGCCAATAGCCCATGTCTCAAATTTCTGAGCTGACTTAACTGTGTCAATGAAGATAGTACTCACCTATGTAGGACCACAGACCAGTCCCTCAATGAAAAGTACAATATTCACTGGCTCAAGCTAGCCTTCACAAATTTTACAACCATTGATCTGGTCTGTTTTCATTCACATGCATAAAATAATATATGCTGGGAAATGACAATGTCACTTGCCGTGCCTGAATCATGTCCTTCTTCAAAATGGTGACTCCTATAGCCAACTCCCTTAAACTTTAGTCTGTGATCTAGCTGTTGCCTATCCCCCTTTCTCCCTGAAGTATACACAATAAACTGTTCCTCCTGTTCTGTTCTGTTCTGCCATGTTTGACATGCAAATCCTTTTCTTCTTACAGCAAATGACCCAAATTGGTAATTCTAAAACTTCATTTTTGTATAGACTTTTAACTGAAGAATTTAGGAAATTTAATCAAGAGGAAAGCAACATCATTGCCATGGAGAGCAGAGGACTTCCCAGTACTGTAAGGTAATGTGAGTCAATATAACTTATCTCAGAAATATTTTTCTAAGTGGCTGAAGATGTCCTAAATTAATATGTCTTCCCAGAGAGAAATCACTCCACATACAATTAACAGATTAACTAAGAGAAATTTCTTTAATGGTAGCATGCATTTAGATCCAGCTAATGCCCAAAGAGAGGCCAGGAAAGAACAGATTTTACATTCCACAAATGCTGACACCCTTAAGTCTCTTTTAGGTTCAGGGCTCAGGCTCTTTTGAACAATTTAAATATAGACAGGAGACTACATGTCTAACCACTTAGACAGATGGGAGATTTATATAGCAAAGTTATTCCCAGAATTATTAAGTATACCAGTTTGTTGAGAACCTCACTAGCCCCACATTGGGCACCAAAAAATGTCGCAGCCTGAGCAAAATGTTGAGGCCCTGGCTGCCCTGAGTTTGGGGTGGCCACTCTATCCTGGCCCAAGCTGCTGCTCCAGTCCGCGGGTCGGGGTTCAGCAAGAGAGAAAGTGAGGACGGACTGGAAGAATGTAGACCAGACAACGTGTGTTTCAATCCCGTTTATTCTTCAGTCTCTCTTCCTCTAAGTCCTAAGTCTTGAGTTCCTAGTCCTAGTTCCTAGTCCCTAGTGCCTCCAAGTTCCAAGTTACTTCTTCAAAGTTCTCTTCCAAGTGCCTGCTACCTAATGCCTAATTCCTACTGATCTGTGTCTGGTTCACTGTCTTCCGATTCTCTCTCTTCTTCTCTGATTCTCTCTGTCTGAGTCTAAAGTGTCTCCTTCTCTGTCTGTCTTCTGTCTGCCTCTCGCCTTTATATGTCTCACTTCTAAGCCATGCCTTTTGGTCACACCTTTAATCATGCCCTTAGGTCTTGTCTCTAAATCTGATCTCTACACTTCTAAGTCATACTCTTAAGTTATACACCTTTAATCTCACACACCTTTAATCTCATGCACCCAAGGTAATCTAAACCAAGATTATCGGAGTGTGCTCAGCTGTTGTAGGCTATTGTAATCCAAGTCACATGTCAAGGTATATGGCTCAAGATGGCTGCAAAGCTGATAGCCGCTTTCTGCTAAAAGTCGGCCCCCAACACCAGTTCCATGAAACAGCAGGTCTTTCTTCAGTGACTGAGTGTAGAAGTGGAGGTGCCAGAAGATGAGAAAGATAGGAAAAGTAGAAGGTAGAAAGTACAAAAGCTGTAATGGGGAGGTCTTGCACAAGGTATGTCTTATGTCAAGTAAGCTTCTTGAGAAAAACATCTTGTGTAGGGAGAGAGAGAGAACTGAAATGGGGCGGGGATCTCTGGGGCAAGTTAAGAACCTAGAAAAATGTAAATTCCCAGAAACCTATGAGAGTGACCCTAGTTAAAACTCCTAGCCAAGGAGGATATAGAGTCTGAAATGGATGTGTCCTGTACCCAAGTAAGACTTTCAATAAGGGTCTGGGACACCAATCCAGCCACAGAACCATAGACCAATAATTTCTCCTGCCAGCAAAATATGCATGGGAAAAGATGGAACAGAAATTGATAGAATGCCCAACCAAAAGACTGGCCCAGCTTGAAACCCATGCCATGAGAGAGAGCTTACCCCTGACACTATTAATGATATTCTGCTATACTTCCAGACAGGTGCTTAGCATAACTGTCATCTGAGAGGCTTCACCCAGCAACTGAAACACTTGGAGATATCAACAACCAAACATTAGGCAGAGCTTGGAGAAGTATATGGAAGAAGGGGAATGAAGGAATGAAGAAGCCAGAGAGGTCAAGGACACAAGAGCACATACAGAACCAACTTACCTGGGCATACAGGGGCCTAGCGAGAAGGAACCACCAAACAGAGAGCACACATGGGACAGATGTAGGCTCTAGGTGCAGCTTGGTCTTCAGGTGGAACTCCTAAGAATAGGAGCAATGTTGCCTGCATTTGGATCCTTTTCCTTTAACTGGGCTGCCTTGCTTAGGCACAATAGAAGATGTGCTTAGTCCCACTACAACCTCATATTCTAAGATGGGCTGATACCCAGGGTAGGCCTCCCTTTTTCTGAGCCTATTTGAAGAGAAAGGGAGAACAGGAGGATGTCAGCCAGATGAGAGGAAGGGATTAGAAGCTGTGATGAGGATTTACTTACATGGCGCAAATGGTAGGAAATAGGACCCTTCTATGAAGTTAGCAGAAACTATCATGAACTGGGACAAAATCATGAGGAAGCTAATAAAACAATTTTGCACAAGGGGAACACAGGGTATCTCAAAAACATTACTGACCAAGCCTACAGTAGGTTTGGGACTGATAACTACAGCTTCATGTGGTCAGGAAAGCTGGTTTCTGAAGATCTGAAGCAACCCCTCCCGAAAGGAAGAGGCCCCAAACCATTTCCAGCTCTCCAAGCATTTTCCTAGCATCAGAGAAGAAGGTCTATTTTATTCTTAAAACATTCTGGCCTTAGGGAAATATCTCAAAACCTAGGCTTCAGGCTGTTACTGGCTCTGGCCAGCTGTTTCCTGGGTTTGAGAAGGAGCCATGTTCCTTTTCCATACATGAGAGCCACATGGAAAGACTTGCTTGATTAGGCCAACCTTCGACACAACAGTGTTTTTTCCTTTTCAAATGGTTGTCACCTGTTGTAGTTTTGTCCATGTGGGAGAACTACGCTTTTCTCAAAAAGAAAAATGAACCTTTATGGCACACCAGGCCTTAATAAAGCTCCCTTGAGCATGTTGTTAGTGGCCTGTTCTTTGAATTGTAAATCAAAGATACTACTTTGTTATGGCTTAGAGATAAATTGACAAGAGTCAATCTTGGTAAAGAAACATGTGTATCCCTGCTAGTATCCTAGTCTCTAACAGGTTGGTTAGCATACTACTTATCTGTGGGGTAATACAGAGGCAGGCCTCCCATAGCTACATTCTACTTGGTGTCACTTAACTTTCTTTCTTTCTTCCTTTCTTTTTCTTTCTTTCTTTCTTTCTTTCTTCTTTCTTTCTTTCTTTCTTTCTTTCTTTTTTCTTTTTCTTTCTTTTTTTTTTTTTTTTTTTTGTTTTTTCGAGACAGGGTTTCTCTGTGTAGCCCTGGCTGTCCTGGAACTCACTCTGTAGACCAGGCTGGCCTCGAACTCAGAAATCTGCCTGCCTCTGCCTCCCAAGTGCTGGGATTAAAGGTGTGTGCCACCACTGCCCGGCACCTAACTATTTCTTAAGCATTGATAAATATTTTACCTCATCAATTATATTCATTTACATCACAGATTATTATTGGATTGCTATCCAACACATGAGATGCCTTTTACAACCTCCTCTGCTACAGAGAAGAATCTGCAGCATAGCATCTGGAAGAACCTCCTCTTTCTCTGACTGGCAGGTATGACTTGAGACCCTCATTGGGCAGTGAGTGCTGAGTAACACGAGCACCTCCCATAGAGTTAGGGTACTGAAGGGACACAGCATCTGAAGGGATGGGGTGGAGGGGCTAACCTTTTCTAGATCTGTAGAGAATTGTCATTTCGGTAGCACTTGTGTTGGGGTTCAGGAGTCATCCTACAAACCACATGAATACTGATGTCAGACAGGGATGTTTTATTGAATACACATCTAAGGACTGATCAATCAGAACAACAGGGAGATCAGACTTGGCAGCTGAAAGCTGTGCATCTATACATTATTCAGGGTCAGTTATATATATTTCCTGGAGTTGTGCTACTCTGCTTTGGTTTCCAATGGGTCGCATGCTTCTAGCCATCCACCAGAGCCCTCTAGATCTGTGAATGAAAGACACACACACATTAGCTTACTTTTGAAATGTGACTAGCTCAAAGGCTGAACAGTTTTAATCCTCCACCTGCTATCCCAGGTCAATTATGGAAGTGCCAGTGGCCACTTACCTGAATTCTTATATGGTTGGTTGGCTCTCTCCTGCAGCTCTAAATCTGATCTGTCTCCCGCCACACCATGGTGTTTCTCCTTCTCTTCCTTCCTGTGTCCCTTTCCCCCAGGAACCTAGAATCTCTCTCTCTCTCTCTCTCTCTCTCTCTCTCTCTCTTTCTCTCTCTCTCTCTCTCTCTCTCTCCAACCATTGGCCATTGGCCCTAACATCTATCAGAAACCAATTGGGGACAAGGGCCTTCAGTATTGGTACAGGCAGATTCTCAATTTGGGGAACCAAATCAATTCAGAGAATTAGAACCAATTTCCAACATATATAAGAAAAGAAAACAAAACATAATGAGCTCATAAGCAGATACAGGTGGGGCTGTGGGGTGTTCTGTCTTTTTTCTATATTTCCTTAGTAATTGAGACAACAGTTCAAGTTCATCCCTACCTTTCTGAGCCCTTAGTGAAAGCTGCAGCTGGGAAATTTTCCAAGGAAAGAAGTTCTCAAAATATGATAACAAACCTCTGGGCATAGCAGAATATATGGTCAATTTGACCTTGTTCTGAGTCAAACTATTTTTCTGTGTCATATAATCAAGCTGTGCTCTTTCTTTTTATTTTTGAATTAGCAATATAGGATGACTTGCAGAATTGAAGCAAAATGGATGTAGTTATTTCTAAGAAGTAATGTCAGGGAACAAGTTTAGAGAAATAGACTTCAACACCTATACCAGTCCTCCAATAGCCTATCAATCTGTCTTTCCATCAACTATTGAAGAGGACCCACCATTTTAGCTCCTGCTGCTCAGCTGCCTGCTCCTAATGTTTGTCAACAGAGACCTTGCAGTCACCAAGTCCAGACATCAGAGCTGACCTGAGTTCCCATCACAACACTCATAAGCACTTTCCCTTTTTTCTGGCATCAAAATGGATAACTTGCATAGACCATTACTCAATTTGCAGTGAAATTATTAATCCCACAAGTGGAAGAGTCCCCAGATTATGAACAATTAAATAGAGAACTGAGGAAACAAGACAACCAATAATACCCTTCAGAATAACAAGACAGAAGAGCCAAGAAAGATTTCTCCCCTATGGCAGCAAGGAGGCTGAGGAGTTATTTCCAAAGAACCAATTTCCTTCAAGAAAAAAAAAAATCATTGGATTTTACTGAGAAAGTATGGACACATTCAAAAAACATGTTTGCTTACTGTTAAGCACACTAGGTTATATCCACTTCTGAATGTGGTCACAATGTAAAAGCAGAGATATTTAAGGGCATTCTTACTCAAAGTCAGCAGAAGCATATGTAAATTATAAAAATGATGGGTAGAAATGCCTCCAGAATGTTCTTCTTCTACCACAAGGCCCTAGCTGATAATCAAGTAGATGATACTGTGAAGATAGATTTCTCAGGAGCCTATGTTCCCTACTAATCATGATGTATGATCTAACAGATAGATGTATCAATGCCACAATTCACACATACACAAAGGACAGAGAACACAAATTCAGAAGACATTAAGGAAAAGTCTCCTATTAGCACAGTGGACATTGTTCTTAGAGTAACAGCTTTGCCAAGCTATTCTAATCTCACAATAATGCTACTTTATCTTCTGAGCAGGCTGGCTCAGAAGAAGGTCACAGCTGTTTCCATGCACAATCAGGAGTTCATTATAACTATCCCTAACTCTCTCAGGGCTGTGACACCTTCTGGCCTCCTAGAGCACCAGATGTGCAAATGTTGAAGAGACACACACATGTTTGATTTCCTAGTATGAAAGAGATTTTCTTCATGATATATGTCATTTATTTTTAAAAATTGAATTTGGCTTAATTTAGGTGGATAAGGCTTTACACTGTGTATTATACCAAGTGCATTGCTGGCCACCCTGATATGGTTAATGACATTGTTATGCTTGCAGACAGCATCTTAGCATAACTGTCCTCTGAGAGGCTCCACCTAACTGTTGACTAAATCAGATGCAGAGATCCACAGCCAAACATTAGCTGGAACTCTGTGAGTCTTGTGGAAGAATTGGTGAAAGAATTGAGAGACTTGGAGAGAATAGGGACTCCATTGGAAGACCAAAAGAATCAACTAACATGGACCCTTGGGAGCTTTCAGAGACTGAACTGTCAACCAAAATGGGAGCATGAACTAGACCTAGACCCCCAGCATATTTGTAGCAGATGGCCAGCTTGTTCTTTATGTGGGTTCCTCCAACTGGAACAGGGTCTGTCTCTGACTTTGTTGCCTGCCTGTTGATCTAGTTACCCTAAATGAGCTTTCTTGTCTGGCCTCAGTGAAAGAGAATGTGCCTAGTTTTGCAGTAACTGATGTGTGCAGGAGGGGAAGTGATGCTGGGGCTCCCCATTCTCATAGGAGAAGAGGAGGGAAGATATATGAAGAAGAGTTGTGAGGAGTCTGGGAGGAAAGGGGAGTATGTATTGGGTAGTAAACTGAATTAATTAATTAATTTAAAAAGATAGCGCAACAGGCAGAATGTTATAGAACTTTTTTTTACCAAACTAGAAAGATAATTATCTTGCACTTAGAACAAGGCTAGGAGTGTATCTCCCTGTTCTGATGGAGATCATCAAAATAAATGTAAAACAAGATTATGATGAGTACACGTTTGACTAATGTAAAATGCAAGGTCCTTTGAAGATATCTTCTTTAAAATGTTAGTGTCTTGAAGGAATTCCTGAAAGGATTCAGGCAAGATATTAAAGAAACTTATTCCAAATTATATTTGAAGAAAGAACAATATACATTGATAGAAACATAGATAACTGCTAATCTAATTAGATATACTCTATATTCAAAGTCCTAGAAAAGCTGTAATATATTTTGAAGTGAAATTCAAGATTTTACCTGCATAGATAATCCTATTATTTTAGTAGTATTAGAGTCATAAGTGGGTGGCTTGCCTAGTCTATAGGGACGTCAAGAATAGCTTTAGGCAACTTATTCCGACCCTGTCTCATAGTAACAAGTATAAAGAAGATTAAGGATATTGCTCTGATAGAGTGGTTTAGTGTAGTTTGGAGCTATTTAGAGTAGGCAGAGCAATAAGTGTTGTAAAGGACCAGTTCAAACTGACTTGTGATAAGCAACATGAAAAACAAGGCCCAACCACAGAGCTTCAACAGGCTATCCATCACTTTCCACCCCTTACAAATCTGGGTAGTATCTACTTGAGCTCCCACCAGCAAGCAGCATGTTAGGGTTAGGTAGTTGCAAAGAGAGGAAAAACTGAAAGTCATGGTGAAGGCTGAGTGGATAAAAAAAAAAAAAAAAAACAAAAACAAAACATTCAGTAGAAGCCAGATTGTCCTATGGTGCATCCCAAGGATTGTTCTCTGGTCATTAATTTTAATCCCCATCTTTCACAGCCAAAGCTGCTTCCTTAATAGGTCATCCATACTCCTTGGCTCTTCATAAATGCTTGATTTCCCCAAATTTAGTGTGAATTCTGTTTCATTCTCAACTTCTCCTGAGAACAAAGTCCATGTCATCTAGAATCATCAACATTCAGGGCACCCAACTGAATGTTTTGTAGGCATGAGGAAGTAGAATACAATCCCATTCAGACAAGTTGGTCTTCATGCCTGCAAGTTCCTTTTTTCTCCTTAAAGTAGGCAGGAACTCCAGCAGAGGTGCGGCTGACATTTGTCAGCTCAAAAGAGCTCCCTTTGCTGCCTGTTTATAACATATGAGATAAACTCAAGTTATCTTGCATTTGTGGCTTTGATAAAGTGGTCAACCACTATTTATTTCAATATTTGTATTTGTGTGTGTGTGTGTGTGTGTGTGTGTGTGTGTATAAATTTTTTTCTTCCGAATTTTGGTGGAGGCTTGGGTTGGAAGGTGTCTTTAAGCACCAAGTCTAAGTTACTTTCCGAGGCTATACATCTTATACTTCTTCTGGGTGATCAGGCTGAGGTAAAGATGAATATAGAAAAGCAACCATTCACACCTTACTACTATTAATGATGTGCTCTTGAGACTGAACAGAGGCTTTAGCCTGTAAAAGCACTGGCTACTTAACCATAGTGCCTACCTTTGATTTCCAGCACCTCAGAGGCAGCTCAAAACTACCTGTAGCTCCAATCATGGGGGGAAAAGACACTTTCTTTTGGCCTATTCTGACACTAGTTATGCACTTGGTATACACAGTGGAAATCGTTACCCACCTAAATTAAGCCAAATTCATTTAAAAAAACTAAATGACATATAAAAGGTCGTGGATTACTACTCCAGCTCAACTCTGTATCACTCCAATCTGGTTAACTCCACTTTACTACTGCTGTGTTCTTGATGATCTGTTGGGAGCTGACTTTTAGCAGAAAGCAGCTATCAGCTTTGCAGCCATCTTGAACCATATACCCTGATAAGAGATTTGGTTTTCAACAGCCTACAACAGCTAAAGCACACTCTGATGTCCCACATATTTTGTTTTGCTGTTTACTGCCCCCAGCTGCAAGGCACACGTGGTAGCCAAGCCTGCAAGGCATGCAGTTCACGTGCTGTCCACGTGCTATCTACGCCATACATGCCTGTAAGGCTTACGTCATATCCACACCTGCAAGGCACGTGGTATCCACTCTCTTACAAGGCACGTGGCAAAAGCATATAAATACCTCAGAATTCCCTTCAATAAATGATAGACTTGATCAGAGACTTGATTAGACCTTCTGTCTTGTCTCCATTCTTCGAGTCTCTTCCCCTTTATCCCCACTTAGTCTCTTGCTAGACCCTGACCCTCAGACCAGAGCGGCAGCTTGGGCGGGGACACAGTGGCCGCCAAGCATGGAGCGGAGCAGGCCGCAACATTTTGGCCCACAAAAGCCGGGCAGTATGGGCCCCGACATTTTTGGTCACCTGAACGTGGGACTAGTGTGGTTCTCAACATTTTTGGCGCGCAACAATGATCATCCCATGGTACTGGCATCTCTAATATTCTAGGTTCTTCTGGTACACTAGGCTTCACCAATAGCCTCTCCTAGGCTCCCTTCGTGGTGCCAATCCTCAGCTTCTTTGCATGACCTGTTCAGTCCTGGGCAGTCAATTGCAACTGACACTATACCTTCACCAGTGGCTTTCTCTGGCCTCTCACAGTACCAAGCCTCAACTGCTCTCCATACCCCTTCATACTATCAAAAGCAGTGCCACCTGGGTGATCCTTACACATTACCAAGTCCAGCTGGAGCAGGAGGCTAGCTCTAGAACAGAGCTTTTTCTGTATGCTCTCAGAAAACCCTTCCCAAAAGATTTCACCTCAATCATGTGGGTCTCTCCTTAATCACCGCTAATTTCTTAGCTCCAGCTACACTTCACCAATTGTCCTGCATAATTCTGCTTTTTTACTCTAAAGCCAGATATACATGGCTGAAGATACCAAGTTCTGCTGCTTGCTGGGGCTGGAACATGCCCCCTTGTTCTATTATATTTTCACCAGTTTTCTGTTTGCTAACTGCTTCACTGCCTAAGCTTGGCTGTCTTGGACCTTGCTCTGTAGATTAAACTTCAACTCAGAGATCTTCATGTCCCTATCTCCCGATTCTGGAGTTAAAGGCATGAACCACCACACTGGCACCTAAACTTTTCTCTAAAGGGAACATGCGCTGTCACCGGCTAGTCAAAACTTGGAGATCTTCTGTGTCTCTTAGGATTAAAAGTGTGTACCACCATGCCTGGGCCTAAGAGTTTCCTGGCCAATATTCCTCAAGATATGGATCACCCTCCACTTCTAGATTATATTCATGCCATATTAAAAGTCCAAGAGAAAATAATAACCAGGCCATAGTAAGGCTTAGATACAACTATCCCTTCTTTAACTGAGAAAGCATATGTTTAGCTGTGTGGGATATTGTCCCAAGGTTATCACTTCTTAATTCAATTTAATTTCCTAGAAAACAGGATTTAGCTTCATTCTGCTTCCTGGTGCCCCTTTACCAGTTGAACTGTACACTTTGTATTTTTCTTTTTCTATGCTTGCTACTTTTTATTAAAATGATCCTCATAAAAGTGAACATTAGTAACCATACAACTGAAGTTATCCCAGGCTGTTTTGAGACTTCCTTTCTCAAAGGAATAATCGAAATGTCTTTGCCTTAGCCTCAGATAGACTCTCCAGACAATAGCAAAACATCAACATTCTTCAAAATATCACAACAAACATCTCTAAGCCACATACTAAAGTCTTTCTTCTTCTGTGAAACCTTTTGAGCTAGGTCCTCACAGTTGAAAAGTGACTCAGGAATGCTGTCTTCCATGCTTCTACTACTCTGGCCCATTATGCCCCAATTGAAACATTCCCCTGCTTTACCAAAGCTTCACATCCACATTTTTCTAATCTAAAGCTTAGTCAGGCTATCACAGCAATACCCCATTTCTCATACTAATTTCTGTCTTAGGGGTTCATTGCTGTGTAGACATTCCCTGACCACACAACTCTTGTAAAAGACAACATTTAAATAAGGCTTACTTACAGGTTCAGAGGATCAGTCCATTATCAATATTGCTGGAAGCATGGCAGCATCCAGTCAGACATAACACTGGAGGAGCTGAAAGTTCTATCTCTTGTTCGGAAGACAATTAAAAGACTAACTTCCAGGAAGCCAGGAGGAAGGTTTCAAAGCCCACTCCCACAGTGACACAGTTCCTACAAGGACACACACACTCCAACAAGGCCACACCTACTCCAATGAAGCAACACCGCCTAGTATTGCCACTCCCTAAGCAAATCATATTCAACAAACCACACTGGCATTGGTTCTTAGCCATGGGATGGGTCTCAATTTGGGGCACTCATTGGGTGACCATTTTCTCCATCCTTGCATATCTTGTAGACAGGACACATTTTGGGTCAAAGGTTCTATGGATGGGTTGCTGCCCTTGTCCCCCTACTGGGAGTCCTACCTGTCTACATGAATTGGCTACTTCAGCATCCATATCCCCCATCTTTAGGAGTCTCAGCTAGATTTACCTCAATAGGCCCACAGAAGCCTCCTTGATCCTAGGTGTCTGGCGCATCCTCCTGATTGCCCCCTACTCACTACTGATTCTCATTCTCTCTCCCCTGCTTTCTCTACATCTGATACCCACCCCATTCTGCTCCCCTGCCCATCTCCTCTCACACCCAGATCTCTCCCTCCACCTCCAATATCTATTTTATTTTCCCTTCTTTGGAAAATTCAACCATGCTCGCTTGGGCCTTCTTGTTTGTTTGTTTGGCGGGGCATTTGTGTTTGATCATAGTGTAGTTAACCTGTACTTTATGACTAATATCCCTGTATAAGTGAATACATAACATGCATGAAGTCCTTTTAGGTCTCAGTTACCTCACTCAGGATTATATTTTCTTCTTTCATTCATTTGCCTGCAAAATTCATGATGTTTTTGTTGTTTTAAATTGCTGAATAGTATTCCATTGTGTAAATGAACTATCTATATACATCCATTCTTCAGCTAAAAGACATTTATGTTATTTTCTGTTTCTGGATACAATGATTAAAACTACTAAGTTTATGTTGAGGTCTTTGATCCAAATAGATTTTGTATTTTGTGTAGGTTGATAAATGTGGTTCTATTTGCATTCTACATGCAGATATCCAGTTAGAGCAGCATCAATTTTTGAAGATGGTCTTCCTTTTCCATTGTATTATTTTGTCTTCTTTCTCAAAAAATATGTGACAGTAGGTATGTGGGTGTAAAGAGAGTATCTTGTGTATTGTATGGATGCACCATCTCTCAAATAAAAAGCCTAGTGCCTATGGCTTAGGCAGGAAATGAAAGGTGGGACATCCAGGAGGCAGAAAGAATTCTGGGAGAGAGTCATGCCAGGGATTGGCCTGGAAGGTGTGAGAAGATGGACATATGGTACCTGGGCACAGTAAACCAGCCAGGTGGCAAACTGTAGGTTAAAATAAATGGGATATTTTAAGTTATGATTATAGTCAGCGTGGAGGTTAGCTATATGACCAAGATATTTATAAATTTGAGTCTGAGTCTTATCTCTGAGAGCTTTGGGATGAAAGACAAACCAGACCATAACTTCTATATGCGGGTTTATTTCTGGGTCTTTGACTCAATTCCATTGATCAATTCTTTTGGTGGCTATGCCAAATCCATGCAGTTTTTATTAGTATTGCCCTATTTTATAGCTTGAAGTCAGAGATAGTGATACTTCCAGATGTTCTTTTATTGTTCAGGAATATTTTACTTAATCCTGGGATTTTGGGTTTTCCATAATTATTTTAGAATTGTTCTTTCAAGATCTGTAAAGAATTGTGTTGGAATTTTGATGGACATTGCATTGAATCTCTATATTGCTTTTGGTAAGATGGCCATTTTCACTAGAGTAGGCCTCTTGTGTCCCTGGTTAGAGGAGTCCTCCTACATTCCTGCTTAGGACAGACCTCCTGGGATACACATAGGGTGTGAAGTTGAGGAGTAGGTAATCTGATAAGACATGGCTGCAGGTGGAGGTACAGACCAGAAGGGTGATGGTGCTCTGTGTCAGTGGATAAGACAGACCTTTGGGGAGACAGGCAAGCTGTGGGGTCCAGGATTAAGCACATTAATCTGCCATGGGCACAGATGGATGTCCAGACCCAAGGGTCAATGAGTTTATGGTAGAGCTGGATTGATCCCACATCTACTGAGCACTTTAGAGGTGTGATCCCTTGTGTCGTATTACCCTGTCTTAAAATAACATGTGTATACTTTCAAAGATACACTACTTATCTATAACTATAGTTACATTTATAAATATGAAATTATTTTACAACTTCTAGGATAAAAGTCAGTTTCATAATTCATAATTTCATAATTCAGGTGCAGAGACTCAGAATTGTAAATGTTTTACAAACAAAACAACATTCAGTCCCTAGTAATATGATATTTTGAGAAAGTAAGAGAAGTGACATAAAAATATGATATGAATTAGATACTACAATTATACATGTAATTGTTTCTCTCTATCCATACAATTTTATAATTAAAATATGACAATTGTTATCTATTTATTTAACAATGTTATAAAAACATTTTTTGTATTCTTCTACTCTAACTATACTATCATATTTAAAAGGCTAATTTAGATTTAATACTCTACATTTTTCATAATTATCTATATCTATCTTCAGTAATAGTGTTTACTGCAGCTTTCTTTAAATACTTTTATTATATTTGTATTATTTTTTGGTTTCTTATTTTTAACATATTAATCATAGACTTCTTTGTGAATGTTCATTCTTCATGTCAAAAGACAAAACTAACATATTCAGTTACAGAGTCAATGACTTTGTTTTCAGTCAAGTAAGCCTTCCTTCTACAAGACCAGAGGAAAGTTCACACTGGATAGAAACAGAGCTACCAGTTCTCTGAGGTGGACAACTGAGAAAATAGGTGCTAAGTCAGCTTTATCTTATTTAAGTGCATTTCTCTACTTCTAATTATTAAGTGTAGGAGGACTTTCACAATTTTTCTGCCTCAATTTGCTAGGATTCTTGTTGATTTAAAGAGTCTTATCTGTTTTGCATCTTTCTGCCTTAGAAAACTACAGTTAGGTATATGGCATTTACACTCAATTTCTTTGCCTGGTCTGATCTGATCTGTCAGAGCATAATAATGGTCATTTCTGCATGGTCTGTGTCATTCACCTTGAGTTACACATAAGTTCTATGATCTCATCCACAACTCTCTTAACTTTACCATATTATCTCAAAGTATTTTGATACTTTCCTATTGAGATTAAAAAAAACTTGTATTTTCAGCTTCTGGTACCTTTGACCATTATTTTACTACAAAAAGATTTCTTTTTCTAGAAATCTCTAACCTACCTTAGGATGGGTCAAACTCTATTTATTAGATACCCCACTTCCCTTTGTTTCTCTCTCTGCATCTGTCTGTCTGTCTGTCTCTTTCTCTCTCTGAAACACCCACACACATACAAATGTTTATATGTGTATGATTCTTATGCCATTCCCATTACATTCATCAAAAGGGAATTATGATTTATTATAGGTGCTGGGTTTATCTATACAGAACTTCACTAATAACTTAGTTATGGGGTTTAACGCTCCATGAATTTGTAGATATGTAACAGGTGATGAATGTTTAGCCAGATAATTACTAATGGATATGCATGTAAACATTCTCTGTTGTAAACTCCTTATTCGATTTATGATTTTAATTCATGTGTAAACTTGTGATGAACTTTTTACTATGTGATCATGTATTCTGAAAGATGTATAAGTGTTGAAGACAAAGAGATCATCATCATCATCATCATCATCATCATCATCATCATCATCATCATCATCATGATTCATTGTGCTTTTTCCCTTGTTTCTTAGAGAGCTTTCATAGGAACCTTTTTTACAACTTAGAAATGCGTGGTAAGTTCACTTTTCAAAGTGTCCCTTTTTCTTCCTTGGGACTTCAGTTAGCAGGCTGAAAGTTAGAGCCCAGCAATTTCTGAGGAGATAGAACAAAGGCTGCATTACTTAATTCATCTCTGTTAGGCTACAGGTGTTAATTGCCTAAGCCAGAGGCTTTTAACCCTTAGAATGAGCAAGAAAGTTTTTAGGACTTTTTAGCAGTTATCTTCTTTACTATATAGACCATGCTGGCCTAAACACATCACAGAGGTCCTCCTGCTTCTACCTCTGAGTATTTGGATTATGTTATAAAATGACTTATTAGTAAATGAAAATTAATAGTAAATGATACAAGTTAAACAACTGAGGCTTATTTGTATATTAATTACATTGAATACTTGGCACCCAAGAGAACTATAATGATCACTTTATATAGATATGCATAGAAATGGCATAGTTGTTCATGCTAAACATGCTAAACATGTTCCTTAAAATTTGTATATGAAAATATAGAAACATGAACCTTTGAAATAAGTGATAAATATTATAATTATGATCCATTTGGTGAACTGAGTAACAAATGACTGTGATTACCCTTCATGCTTATTATTATTATGATATTCCCATAAACATGTTTGCAAAACCCATGTTAGGATTGATGGTAAGTTCACATGTGTACCATGTGGCAATGGACTGGAAGAGTTAGGAAGAATTGGGTCTATATTACTAGATTATAATCATATATTTTTCACTAACTTGAAAAAAGTATAAGTAAATTTACCTAAGTAAATTTAATAAAATAGGTTCAAATAATCATACCAAAACTTGCTATACAATAGGTTTATAATATATATTTTCTAGAAAATATTGTGTTATTCTTAACATTACATATCTAACATATTTAATATATTAAAAACTTTCTTTGTGTCCAGTGTTAGCAGGCACTAAAGACAGAAGAAAAATAATTTTTCCCAATGAATTCTTCACTTAAAAGTAACTTCTTTATAGCTCCCTTCAAGGACTCATTTCTCAGACTATAGATAACAGGGTTGAGGATTGGGGGTAGTATTGTGTAAAAGATAGAGAGCAGGAGGTCCAAAGCAGTTGGTGAGCCTGAGGTTGGCTTTAGATAGGCACCAACCCCTGTTGAGAGAAAACATGAAACAACAAAAAGATGGGGCAGGCAGGTGGAGAAGACCTTAGATCGGCCTTCAGCAGAGAGCATCCTGAGAACTGTAGAAAATATCTGGCCATAGGAGAAGGCAATCCCCATGAAGCAGGCAAAGGCCATTACAGACATGAAAGTAGACACTTTCAGTACTCCAAAGTAATCGTTAGAACAGGAGATCTTGAGCAGCTGGGGGACATCACAGAAGAATTGGTGAACTATTTTGTCCCCACAGAATTTGATAGAGACAGTACTTGCTGTGTATAATGTTCCTGAGATGCCTCCACTTAGCCACACACCTGCTACAGCCCAAGTGCACTTTCTGGGACTCATGATGACCTCATAGTGGAGTGGAAGGCAGATGGCCACATAGCGGTCATATGACATCACTGTGAGAATGGCCATCTCACTCCAGGCCAAAGCTGGGAAGAAAAAAACCTGCAGCATACACTGGCTATATGAAATGTATCCACTTCCTGCCAGGGAACTCTCCATATACTGGGGAACTGTGACAGAGAGGGATGAGAAGTCCAGAATGGAAAGGTGCTTCAGAAAGTAATACATTGGAGACTGGAGCTGTGGGTCCAGTGTTGTGATGGTGATAATGATGAAGTTCCCTGCTGAGCCCAATAGGTATGTCACCAAAAAGAGCAAAGCCTGCAAGATCTGCAGCTCGTGGTTGTCAGAGAACCCCATGAGGAGAAATCCACTCATTATGGTTATATTTCTTGTAGTCATTTTTGGAATACATTTGTGGTAACAGCTAGAAAATAAAAATGTTTATGAAATGCAATTTTATATAATATATATAATATCAGAATTTATACCTAAATGTTCTGTTTTCTCTATCCCAGTGGCTAATGTTTAAGAAGATGCAGTTTATCAAGCCTGAAAATTTGATAAATATACCTTCAATGGTGAGAATCTGCAGGGTAAAATAGTTCTTCTGTGATGAAGTTTAGACCTTTTGATACTTAAGCAGTAGTTAGAGGTGAGTACAGGTGTCAACAACTCACCTTTATTGTCATTGAATATTGTTTTGCTTTCTCTAAAAACATTTTAATTTCTACCAGGGAAACCTATGACTAGTCACAAAAGAAATACAATTATGAGATATTGGTTAAAGTTTTCTGTACTTACTTTTTCTGTACCTCTGTATTGTTGCAGATAGACAGGTGATACACATTTTCTTTTTGTCAAGCAATGTGCTCATTACCATAGAAGTAGTACTAAGAGCCTAATAAGATGGAACACCCTACTGTTTTTCTATTTTTTAAGTGTATAACCAAGCCCAGAGCCTTCAAGTTCTCAGCAAGCACTCTCACCTTATTTCTATTTTTAAAGGGACTTTTAAAAAGTATGCAACAAAACTTATTTTTGTAAAGAAAATATGAGTCATTTTCCAATTTGGTGTCTAACTTGATGGCCTGGTGCATAGTTGGTATCAACAAACAAACAAACAAACAAACAAACAAACAAAAACAAACCCCAAAGAATCTGCTTTTCAATTGTGTGTATGTGTGTGTGGGGGGGGGGGAGGGGGGGTCCGTGCATATTCGTGCTTGTGTCTGAGTAAATCATCTTGTAATATTGGTTTTTGTGAGAACTCTGAATCTTGAGATTAAAACAGTTCCCCCCCTGTTTTAAGCTCAGAGGAATAGCCATCTAATGCCTACCTCTTCGAAATAGTACAGACTAAGGCTGCCTTTCTCAAACTCCTTTGTAGAATAAACTCAGTGTCTGAGTATTCCATTTCTACAGTTTTCCCTAATAAAGACCTGTTTTAAGATTGTAATAAAACATCAGTAAATTAAAGTTTTAAAACATACTTAGCTGCCACACTGGAAAAGTTTGTGGCTTTCAATTCATAAAAATGAATCAAAAATTTAATCTATTTTGAGTACCATCAGATTAAATGGTTTTCATCAAAGCCACAAACCATACAATACAAAGTCAGAAAAACTAAATACTGTAAGGTTGCCTCTAGCATTTTCTATATTTCTCATTTCTGCTCTGTTGTAACTGGTAAAATATTAGCAGAATTATTGTTATTTTTATTTTCATTTTTGTCAAACTGTACAAGGAGTTGAAGAGAGACTGAGAGTCTAAACAGTTAATTAATTCAGCACTGAGTTTTACAAGGCAGAAATTCTTGTAATTTTTAGTAAATTTTTTATTTGATCTATACAAGTAGTTTCATTTTTGTTAAGCTAAATATTTTAAGATCCACTTTATAAACAGGAAGAACTTAAGTCTCAATGTTTTATATAACAGAACTGAGATGTGAGATTTAAACAGTGGCTTTTTAGATGAATACAATTTTTTTTTTTTTTTACCCAATAATATATCTATCAAGAAAAGGCATGAATGATTTTGGGGGAAAACAGTTATTTTTTGTTGTTGTTGTTTTGTTTTGTTTTAGAACATGTAACACTGAAAACTTATCTCTACTGCTTACCTCTGATAGATAACTACTTTAAAAATAGTTTTCCTGGTTCCTGAGTTACATAAACACATTACATATTAACTTTTCCTGTTTTATGGTTTATTCCGTATTATTTTAAAACTTTTACATGGATCACATATTGTGGTTTTTATTAATTTACTCGTTTTAGTAAGGTGAGCTTCCTTTCTTGACTGAATTATACCCTTGCTGTTTCAACCTTCATTTAAATGTAAAGTTAATGTACTGTAAGGATTTATAGAATAACTTCCTTGCATTCATCCTATAATGTTGGAAAACTCACCTCAGGGTTTCTTGGTGTATAGATATCTATGAAAAACTGCTCCCTACCTCTGATGTTTCTTTTCCACACCATTGAATTTAAAATATGCTGTTAAAGACCAGATTTGTTTTATTTATTTATTTATTTATTTATTTATTTATTTATTTATTTAATGTTTTCTCTTCCAGGGGTGGAGTTTTAAAAATAGGAGCCAATTGAATGATACATGTGACTCATTTGTTTTATTTTCCTTTGTCACTTGGAATTTGGATCCATTGAAATGGTCCACACAATGAGCAGGGGATTTGGTGAGACTGGGTTTTTATTGCCAACTTAGTGGTTCCTAAAGTAGCAGATATAAGGAATCTACTGGGGAAAAGGTTTCAACCCTAGAGGCAGGCCAGGCAGTGGTGGCGCACACCTTTAATCCCAACACTTGGGAGGCAGAGGCAGACAGATTTCTGAGTTTGAGGCCAGCCTGGTCTACAGAGCCTCAACATTTAGCAATTCTTGTTCACAAGGTCACAGTGACACCCAGATGTCTGTATGCTTACCAGGCTCCTTAGTGTTGCTGGTGGTATGAATATCTCATAGTAATCCACTTTTAGTTAAATCACATATTTCTGGAAGGGTAACAGAAAAATTTAACCTTTTTATTTTTTTTTTTTTAAATGAAGCTAGATATCAATGGTCATAGTCATTTTTAAATATAAAATTTGAGACATGCGTGTGGATTCTCAGTGTTTTTCTTTAGATTTTGAAGGTTTATCCTATTCTGGAGGCACTGTGAGATGATTTTGAACATATGCTCCTTACCTAATAGACAAATCATGGAAACTGATATAGTTCAATGTGAAGACAGTTTGAAGTTACAAATATATTATAAATTCTGTACTCTTTACCCAAAGAAATGAAGTTTGTAAGATTGCAGTGTCCTACAGCAATATATACCATACCCCAGAGCAATTTCAGCTAGTAATATAGCCATGTAAGAGAAAGAAACATTAATTCAGAGAACATTACCTTAAAATAATTTCTCCAGTGCTTCCAAACAAATCCTTATTCAGGCTCGTAGCTTTATGTATGAAGCTTTATGTTTCTTTTTAATTTCTTTCTTTTGGTTACTTTGTGGGTGTTTTGTTTTGCTTTGTTTTTTGTTTGTTTGTTTGTTTAATCTCTCTCCTATCAATATCTTCTCTGACTCAGCTCAGCTTTTCCTAGTTCAATTGTCAGCAACTGTCTTCTCTCTCAGTCTGCTAGCCCAATTCGCTAAAAAACTGACTCTATTTTCACTCTGCTCAATCTCTTTTCTTTTCTACACTACTCATGCTTCTTTTTTCCTGCATCAACTGTTTTCTCTGACACTACTCTTCTGTTTCCTGGACCCTACTCCTGCCTATTCCTCAGTCCCACTTCTTTCTTTCTCTCTCTCTCTCTCTCTCTCTCTCTCTCTCTCTCTCTCTCTCTCTCTCTCTCTCCTCTCTCTCTCTCTCTGCTTTTATATTGTTACCCTGTTCCCAGAAGTCCAAAAGCCAACTGACATTCTAAAGCATAGGATCATTTAAAGGGCTAGGCACATAAAATATTTCGTACTACAAAGGCTACCAATATAAAATTGATAATAGTTAATTATAGTAAAAAACAAGTTTTATGAAATTGAGTAAAAGGCTTGCAATATGGAAGTCAATACTGCTGTGTACTCATCAACCCCTATCTCCCTTTCTTCTTTGTATTAATAGAGCACATGTCCTATCCCACCTGTCAACAGGGCTACATCTAGACAAATGTAGGTAGAAGTGAAACACCTATTTCCAGGCCAGACTCAGAGAGACCTTACATAATTTCTGTTTGAAAGCCAAACACACAACTGTTATTTAAAAGATTGCATCTGTATATATTTCAGCCATGAAAATTAAGTCACTAGTGCACAAATATTCAGTTCTGATTGTTTTTAACAACCTCAAGCTGAAAATAATCTAATATTATTTAATGGGTGAAATGTTAAGTACGTTTAGTGCATCTTTATTACAGCATACCACTCAAGAACAGGAAGGGAAAGGTTTATGTATACAAATGTGAACAGTGATAACCGACAAAAAGTCAACCTCAGAAGTTCACATGATGTATGACTCTATGTATATACAATTTCTGAAATAACAATATTGAAGATGGAGAAAATATCTTTGATTGTTAAGGATTGAAATGTGGTGGGGAATGAAGATGAATGTAACTATGTAGAGGGTAAATCCTGTGGTGATAAAATAGTTATGTCTCAACTGAGGTAGCAGCTGTATTGCTTCATACATTTAAGAAAAGACTATAATCTATGACTTGGTATTACATTGTAGTAATATAAGGTAGAGCTATAAGATAATGAGGCATGGTGTAGATCTGTACTAATTTGCAACTTCTGAAAATCTAGAATAACTATAAAAATTAAATGAAAAATATTCTACTGAACATTCTCATTTTTATTTCATGTTGCTCCATGTGCTAGCTGAACAGAAAGAACTCTGTAAACACAATCACGGAAAGAGTCTACCCTTCTCTTATGGTATACTGTATGATTTTAGGCATCATTGTTTTTCACAGTAGATGAACTCTGAAAAAAAGATAATAGAGATTTCTTTTTCCTGAGTGCTGTGCTGGTTAAATTTTGTCAGTTCAACACAAGCTAGTATCATCTGGAAAGAGGAAAATGCAATTGAGAAAATGCTTCCATTATGCTGGCCTGTAAGCAAGTCTGTGGATGCATGTTCTTGATTAATGATTGATGTGGAATTGCACAGTGCTCTGTGGGTGGGGCCACTCCTGGACAAGTGTTTCTGGGTTGTAGAAGAAAGCAAGCTGAACAAGCTCTGGAGAGCAAGCCAGTAAACATCACTTCTTCATGACTTATGCTTCAGTTTCTGCTTCCAAGTTCCTGCCTTGAGCTCCTTCACTAATTTCCCTCAATTATGGATTGTGGACTATAGATGAAATAAAGCATTTCCTGTCCTGGTTGCTCGTGTTTATAAGATTTATAGTGACAACAGAAAGCATATGTGTCAAGTTGAGAGATTAAACTATGAAATCAAACCTTATGTGGGAAGTTTCATTAGGCAGCAAAATAGTGGCTAATATAAACTCACAATGTGTCAAAGTACGAAGAATAAGCCATCCATGGAGTTATATTATTGATCTCTATGGCTCAGGGACCATCACTGAAGAGGGCATGGAAAGACTGTAAGAGTCTTGGAGAACCAGAAAAATAGTGTCTTCAGAACATGTCAGGACTGCTGTACTAATAAATTCACAAGAACTATGATTGACTCCAGAATACCTACATAAACTTAAGCTAGTCAACATGGAAGTAGAAAAGATTTATGAGCTCCCACACCTCTTACAGTCCACTGTAAATGGAAAGCTGAATTGGGCTTAAACAAAACTGGGCCTGTCAATCATGCACTGGGGAGAGGCTCACGTGTTCCCTGTTTGCTCTTGTTTAACTATTTGCACTTGATGAATTCTGGGGACTGTATGGTCATTGCCTTCAGTTGTGTACCAAATGGAAAACTCATCACTATTCTGTGGGTCATTCCAAATCTCTGGCCACACATCCTGGTCAAAAAAAAAGTCACAAAGGAAAATGAGAAACATTATGTGGAAATGTAGGAAAAGAATCTGTAGAGAAGAGGGGAGAAAGAAGGATAGCAAGGGTAAGAGGCAGATTAGAGCGCATGGGAGTAATCAGAGACACTATACAAGTATAAAATTTCAATGCACACCTTTAATCAAAACAACAAAAAACAAATAAAAACATGACCTTAAAATGCTATATAAACATTCATAAAAGCTTTATTTAGAATGATCTTATACTGAAGTCAATGCAGTTGTTTGCCAGCCAACAAAATCATGAACAAGATATCCCATGAGTAAAAGACATAACAAATCATACTACTGCAAAGTAGATGCTCTATGTCTATGTAATAGAACACAATTCAGATAGAAGTGAACTATGTAGTTTAGCCTCAGAATAGCACACTCAGTTAAACACCTTCCTGCTGAAAAGTGAATGATACAAACCCAGAAAGAGAAACAACTGTGTAATGATAAAGGTGATTTGGTGGTCCCTGAGGTTAGAAGGCTGGAGCAGAAAAGAAGATTCCCTGATGAACATGGATCCTAGTTTGGTTCTGTGATTGTTTTGATTGAGGTTGTTGATTTAAATGGTTGCATTCAGTGCTCAGTCTGTGTACACTTTACATGCATGCCATTCATATGTGTGTGTGTGTGTGTGTGTGTGTGTGTGTGTGTGTGTATAAATGTCATTACAATACAGTTGATAAAATTCAAATTGAAAGGAATCTCTACTGCATTCAAAACAGAAAATTGGTTGGGATTGTTTATCCAGTGCACTAGTCTGAGAAAATGTTTATCTACCATGCCATGATAGTGGTGAAGATGCAATTACTAATTACTGACTGTTTGGTTGTGGGTTGAGAGAAGCTAGCATTAAATTACATGAACAATTAAGTGGCCAGAGGAATCATTAACTGTGGTGAGAAAAAAAAAACCCTTAGATTAAAAATGTGAGTTGAAAACTGAGAAAAGAGTGAAATGTAGAAGCTACTAATGCTCTGTTATAGCCGATTCTCTGGTAGTTAATAGGGCAATTAGTATTACATATTTTCTTTCCATGAACTGACAAATAGTTTCTGATTAGAGTTCAGTGGGCTCACCCTTCAACAACATTTCAATCTAATGATATGCAAAGATGCTAAGGATTAAAGAACATTTTCCCTTAAATCTAATTACAAATTATCACAGAGGCACACGCAGAGAAGCCTACAATGTTATTTATCTTCATTTTATGTCACTGTTTTCTTTAGACCTCTTAAAATTCTCTCTGAGAGAAAATAAAATGCATAAATTATTAAATTTTATTAATAGTAATATAATTCATGGATGATTTCCTGTATTAGAGAAATATAGTGGATAAAACAGTACTCAGGAAGATGCTGCACAGTATTGAACTCATGTAGAAAAGAGGATGAGGCATGAAAGCCAAGGAATTACTTATACACATGGACAAATGCATTTGTAGATCCAGATGATCATTAAATCATGTTTAAAATGATGTTAATATTCAAAATAAAAAGTAAATTAAACATTGCATATAGTCAAGAGAATGATCTAAAAAAATCTATTGTTCTGACACTGCTCATTCCCAATGTCATTAGAGTATGTATTTTGATTCATTTGAACACTGTTGATGAAAGGTCATTTATATTTTAACTTTGTAAATAATGAGTCTTTTGGAAAAAAAAAGCAGGTTAGTAACCCAAGTGAGCAACACCATTAGCTTCTCAACACTTAAGCTAATGCACTCACAAGTTTGTGCTCAGCACACAGAACTCATCACAGTTGTGTTTTGCCTGTCTGTAAGGATCTAACTGGAGTCTCTCTTTGTATCAGATAGGGTAAGATTTAACTTGAGCATTTTCAGTGATGGAAAAGCAGATTCTTGGGACCTACTTCGTTAGTGAGCTGTAATCATGTGTCCCAAATTTTATAATCATATCCACACACACAAATTATACTTGGGAACAAAGCATTTACACTGTGAGACATATAGGTAAATGCAAATTATCAATAAACAATATTGTGATTCATAATTTTACCAATTTTTATTTGAAAAAAATAGCTTTGTTCCATCATTAGTGAAAAGGTAAAATGTAGTAAAACTAGAAACTGGTTCACTTGGATTAGGAAAAGAGTATATAGGAAACGTGAATTTTGCAAGGGACTGAATAAGTTATGGACATAGTATACTCTTTATGAGCAAGAAAACCTATGTAAGAATAGCAGGAAACTTGACAGCCTATAGGGAATTTTATACAGCAATAAGGGATCTAGTATCACACAGACAAAATCAGTTTACCTAATGGCAGTTTGAAATGTATTTATTAAAATTAACTTTAAATTGGTATTAGATCTTGTCGCAACTAACTCTACTTTCTCTCTTAATTCCTGTGCATCCTTAAAAAAATGATCTGAAATAATATTGGGATTGGAGAAAGAAGGGAGCCCATGCATATCCTTACCAGTACTTATCTTTCATTTCATACAACTGTCTCTGAGAAGGACATAACGAAGAGAAACATTGAAACAGAATCTTAAAAGAAATTTAATTCATCCCTTCTCTAATCTAGGACATAGTTGCAATGCCTCACAGTTTGTTGTCTCTTTAGAAATTGAATATAGCTTTTACATATACCATTCTCCGAGAAAATTCTTCTCTTGACAACACTTTCTTCAGAGCTGCTTTCATGGCCTCATTTCTCAAGCTGTAGATGAGTGGATTGAGTGTTGGAGGTATCACAGTGTAGAATATGGAGAATAAGATGTCCATTGCTGACAGGGAATCTGAAGGAGGTCTTAGAAATTCAAAGCCTGCAGCCGAGAGGAAGAACATGACTACAAACAAATGTGGTAGACAGGTGGAGAACACCTTTGTCCGACTATCAGCTGATGGAATTCTCATTACAGTTGAGAAGATCTGAATATAGGAGAACACTATGGCAATCAAACAGACAAAGGCTGTGGCTGTTGTAAATGCAGCCACTGCAATCTCATTAATGAATTCATAAGAACAAGCTAGTTTTAGCATTTGGGGAATGTCACAGAAGAACTGGTGAATAATTTTCTTCCCACAAAGAGGAATTGAGAAATTAACACCTGTGTGTATGAGCCCAGATAGTCCTCCAGCCATCCATACAGCTATCACTGCACACTTACAGGCATAAGGACCCATAATTGTCTCATACTGTAGTGGCCGACAGATGGCAACATACCGGTCATAAGACATCACTGTGAGAATAGCTACTTCTGATGAGGCAAGAGCTATAAAGAAGAAAACCTGAAGCATACACTGACCAAGAGAAATGAAACCATTGTCCATGAATGAGTTTGCAATGGACTGAGGAACAGTAACAGAGATGAAGCAGAGGTCCAAAAGAGAGAGGTGCTTCAAGAAGTAGTACATGGGGGAATGTAGACGTTGATCCAAGGTGATGATGGTGATAATGAGCAGATTGCCCGTGATGGCCAACAGGTATGTGATCAAAAAGAGCACTGCATGTAAAATCTGAAGGTTACGCTTATCAGAGAACCCTATGAGGAGGAATCCAGTCTTGAAGCTCACATTCATTATGGTCACTCTTGAGACTCAAAGTTTAACTCTATTTAAGAAAAGTTAGAAGAAAATACTGATAGCAAGAAGAACTTGTCATCCCTGAGATTAGTTAACATTCAGTTCTAACAAATATTTAGCAATTTGCTGGAACTAGAAATTTTAAATGTAATCAACAAGTCATAAGAATTTTCTAGAATAGAGCCTGACTTGTCAATATTAGAAAAACTGAATGACTGAATTTGCTTTACTTCAATAAAGCCGGTGGGAATGAGGTCATGTAGTATCCTTTATACATGGAACATTAGCATGGAACATTACAAATAGTAATATATTGCAGCCTCCTCTGATGACTATAGAAAACTCAGTTACAGGTAAACACTATAAATAATTAGAAACAACCCGGAATAAATGTAAGAGAGTTGTCAGTCACTTCAGTGAGAACATGCAGGCAGCTGTGCACTAAGTTTTACATTTTCCTATCTGCACAGGAATAAAATTCTTTCTACCTTTTCTGCTTTCAAAGCCAGTGTCTACTCTTTAGCCATTTGTATTCAATCTCAGTGACTGCTTTGTTACAGTATGATACTCTCTCTCTCTCTCTCTCTCTCTGTATTAAATATATAGATATTACATCTCATCCATCTTAGACAAAAGCCCTTGTTCCATCCTCAGCATTCTCTTATAGTCTCCTTATTCTTGCTTCTTTGCTTCGGATTCTCATATTCATGGTTAGCTGTCTCCCACTGCATGTCTCTGTTTGTCACATCTCTTTCATCTTTACATTTCATTCAAGCAACTAATTGTTTCTTTAGTTATTACCTCTTGTTACATTGTTGTACATGACTCTTTCATCTTTGGCAGTTTCATTCTTCAACTTTATGCAGTTCCAGTTATGCTGGGCTGAGCTGTGAAACAAATCACCATGACTTTCTTAATTTCACACTTCATTTTCTGATAATTTCATTTTTACAAGTGATATCCAAAAATCTTGGTATACCAAACATTATCTTCCCCAAGATATTTTCTGACTGACCTTCTATCTCTTCACTCATTATTACTTATCAAACCCTCTCAACAACCTGGGTCTAATAATGACGATTTCTTAGATTACTCGCAAAGAACCAATCATATTGTAAGGCTATGCTGTTTCATTTTTTCTAAATCATATTTTGATATTTGAAATTTCAATTTCAAAATGAATTTTGATGTTTGGTATTTGAAATTCTTCCTCTAGGACACCATCTACTTTGCTTGACAAAATATTTGATAATTTTAAGACAGTTATTTCCCTGGTTTAAAATTCTTCTGAACTTAACAGGCAGTCCAAGAAGTGCTTATTCATGGTAGCCCAGATCATGCACATTGAAGTGACTATAATTCATGTGACTTTCATAGATTAACTCACTGCATGTATTTTTCAGCCTATTCAAAGTGAGAGAGAGAGAGAGAGAGAGAGAGAGAGAGAGAGAAAGGGAGAGAGAGAGAGGACGACATTGGCTTTGAAAGCAGAAAAGGTAGAAAGAACTTTATTCCTGTGCAAATAGGAAAATGAAGAACTTAGTACACAGCCGCCTGCATGTTCTCACTGAAGTGACTGACAACTTTCTTACATTTATTCCTAAACTATTCTTTTAGGAAGGCTGTTGTAAGTTTTATTAGAAGCCACACCTTTGATACCTGATATGGATGCTTGCTCATGCTGCTTAAATCTTAGGTGCATCTTATAGAATTTGGAGAAGTTTAACTCACCGATGCTGATCTTAGTTGGTAGGAACAAATTTCATTGTATATTAGAGACAGAGCATCTTTGTTCTAGAATCAACCCGTGAGATTTTCTTATAAGAAGAAGGCTAAGGACCTTTCACACAAAAATGATATGAAGCAAAGGATGCTTTAACCTCTCATTAGGTTCATGGTACTTGAAGCCGTCCAGGCACCAGGGGACATGCTGTTCCTCTAGGCTAGCTCTCAGGAAAACACTGTGAGTTCAGAGTGTGGAATTTTGAGGAGCTCTTCCTCAGGGACTCACCCAGTGGAGACTCCTTAATTATTCTCTTGATTTAACTGAATGTTGTAATCCAAATACAACAGGTAAAGGAAATAAATAGTTTTAAAAATCTGCTTTCTGAAGTTTATGTTTGTGGAGTTATATATGAAAAGAACCTTTTCCCCTTTATTTTTAATTTCAATTTAATTTGCCATTGATAAATGCATGCACATTTGTATAAGCTTCACTTAAATAGGCAAATATTTAGTAGATATTTGTATATATGAATTCTCAATTACAAGAATTCTTAGCATCAAACCATGTTAGCATTACATGAGCTCCAAGCTTTCTCCAAACACCATGTCTTTTCTAAAATCACTGTAAAGGTGATTCATTTCAAGTCTTCATTTGTGGGGAGCTGACAGAAGGCGGCTATCATCCTTGCAGCCATCTTGAGCCATATACCCTGACAAGAGACTTGATTACAATAACCTACAACAGCTGAGCACACTCTGATAACATCTTGTTTTAGATACCCAGGATTTTCCCTTGGGTGTGTGAGACTTAAAGGTGTGTGAGGCATGACTTAGAGATCAGATTTAGAGACAAGACCTAAGGGCATGACTTAAAGGCATGACTTAAAGGCATGGCTTAGAAGTGAGACATATAAAAGGTGAGAGGCAGACAGAAGAAATGATTATTAAGTATTTGGCACTTAGAGGAAGAACTTGGAATTAAAGACTTGAGACAGGCAACTATTATTAGACATTAGGCACTTATCACTTGGAAGAAGTAACTTGGAACTTGGAGGCACTAGGGACTAGGAACTAGGGACTAGGAACTCAAGACTTGGGACTTGGACTAGGAAGAGAGACTGAAGAATAAACGGGATTGAATCACACTCTGTCTGGTCTCCATTCTTCGAGTCTGTCCTTATTCTCTCTCTTGCTGAACCCCGACCCACAGACCAGAGCTGCTTAGGGCAGTGCAGGCCCTGACAGTTTAGCCCCCAAGGCTTTTGGCAGTGTGTGTTCCAACAATGATAGAGCAGTCCCGGACATTTTGGCCCCCAAATGTGGGCTAGAGTGGTTCTTGACATTTTTGGTGCCCAACGTGAGGCAGAGCAGCACTCAACATTCATTTTAACAGTTAATGTGCTTTTCATGTGAAATATCTTTCTCAGGCTCATGTGTCTGAATGCTTGGTGCTTAGTGATGGCATTGTTCAGAAGGTTGTTGGAATTTTAGGAAGGTTATGTTTCTTTCCATTATGTTGTACATTTGGACCAGGCATTGATGTTTTCTAACACTTCTTTGCTCTCTGCTTCTTCCATATTGATGCAACATGATCAGAAGCTTCATGTTCCTGCTACCATGTCTTCTCCAGTGATGGAAGTATCTTCTCAAACTTTAAGCCAAAAGAAACTCTTTATTCCAAACGTTTCTTCTTACTGGACATTTGTTCATAACTATGAAATAGCTAATAGAGAAAGTAGAAAAGACTTCAAAAGCTTGTGGTCTTATAGGAGGCAAAGTAGGAACTATGGGGGTTAGGTAATCAAAAAAACTTATAAAGGTCAACTCAGTAGGACATTGATTTGGGTTCACTACATCCCCAGTGGTTGTTTTTGCAAGATTGTCTTTTACTTATTTGTGTACTATTTAGTTATACTTGCAAACTCATCATGAAGTTCTTTCTACTCTTCTAAAATTTTCTTTTCATTTTCCAATCCTTTATTTTATTTTTCTATTTTTTCTTTATTCTTAAGAATTCACACATGTAGTCAGTGAATGCTAAGTCTAGTATGTTGGTGAAATGATAATAAATACTTGGTCTCAAGTTGCAAAACTTTTATTTGCTCATAGCATCATTGGAAATTGTCCATTTACCTCTAATCAACATGACAACAATTTGTTCTGCTATGAAAACTAGAAATAAAAAGGAAAGGTCATGACTTTTTCTAGGTATTGTGAAGGAAAAAGTTTATTATAGACATGTGGGGGAGTATAGCCAAGGTCAAGAACATCTGGGAAAGTCCAGAATGGACATGACCCTGAGCCATGTGAAGAGAAGGGAGGGGAAAGGAGAGGGGCAAGAGGGGTACCAGGTGCCTCAAAGAGAGTAGATGAAAAGATTACATAACCAAAATAGTTAGGTGGACACTGGAACAGGGTCCTGAAGGATATAGAGTGAACTTGCAGCCAGTATCTGCTTTGATATGTTAAACAGGCATTTCAGCTGTTTGTCCTGGGTTTGAAACCTAACAATATGAATATTTTTAACTTGTTAAATATGTGTCTATACTTTTCTTTCTATTTGATGGCCACCATTTGCAATATTTGCCAATATGTAAGGATAATTTTTATTGTTTTCAATGTTAAATTATTTTGATTTACCTGCTTGATATTACACATTCTTTAATGCACTTAACCTTGTATTTAGATACATTAAATTCTTTCTAGTGTGGGATTGTCATAGCCAGACCTAACCTGATGTCACTGTGTTACTGCCTGCTCTATCCCAGTCAATTAGTGACACTTCCCCCATAGTCCCCATCCGTGTATAATACTTACACATAACTTCCATGGGGTCGCTAAGGAAACTTAAGATGGTATGAGGCATCCTTTAAGGGCCATTGATCTTTGCTCTGGAATACCTAAGATATTTTAGTGTCCTGCTTGTAAGATAAGAGTAAAATAATGCTGTTCCTGCTTTCTGCTTTTGTAATCTTTGCTTATTGCTATAGGATTGAAATGGTCTTTTTATTACTATATAGTGGAACAAAAAAAGAACTGAGGAGTGTAAAACAATTTTCTTGTCCAGCCCTGAATTCCAGATAATTATAATGTAAACTTTTGATTCTCATCTTTATAAATTCTTCTTTTAGCTCCTTACAGCACAGCATGTTTGGCTCTAAGGCAATTGTTCTTTTGCTAACAGTAAGAATAAATTAATTCAATCTACATTTGAGTCAAGTCTAAGTCTTTGGTCTTTCCCATTGGTTTCTAATGGTAACAGTAGGAAGTATTCATGTAGAAATATGAGATGTATTTATATGGTGAAAAATTCAAAATGATTTTTACATCCAGTCTCTGAAATACTTCTGGCAAGTCTGTGATGTGGACAGAATCAAATAGATCTTCTGTGTTGGAAATCAGGTGCTCCACCCTGAGTGGCACTTCAGCATCTTAGCACCAGAAGTTCCCTCTCTACCTCACCTGTGGGAACTTACACCATCATCTGTCACTGCCAAGTGTGGTAAATTTCACTGTGGCTATGAGTTGCATATTTTCCTATGTGACATGCACACACTTTAAAAGGTCCCTCTCAACATCATGTCTCTGTTTCCCTGTGTGTCTGTCTCCCTGTGTGTCTGTCTGTATCTCTTTTTCCCATACCCCAACTGCAAGGTGGCCTCTGCTCCCTCCACCTCCAATAATCTTGTATTAGATCTGTTGCATGGCATGATTTATGCAGTGTACCTTGACCTGGATTAGTCAAGGTCCAGGTGCTGCCTAATCCTAAAGTAGGTGCTGAAGACTCGGTAGGATATCCTGGTGCCTGTGTGCTCCCTTCTTGTGGGTCTGAGCTACACTAGGACCCTATATCTTATCTCCAGTCTTCCAACAATGGTTCGTCATCCATCGATTGGTGACTGATCCATGTCAGTCAGTGTAAACGCTTCCCTGAGTCTCTGGTGTAGTACCCACTCTGACTCTTTGGTGAGACTTCATGTTTTCACCTTCTGGTTTTGTTGGAAAGTCCTGGTACCAGGCATCCACATCTCCTTGGTTTTTTAGCCCTGGCCCTTGGACTGTGAAGTGACAACCCACTGTCCAACTTGGGTCTTTTTTATCTGGTCCTCTGTAAATCTTTGGGATGTCTTGGACTTCAGGCTTTGGAGCTCCTTCTCTATCTCACATATGGGAACTGCTTCATCCACCTCCTTCTTTCCCTTTGGGATTTTTCTTGGAGAACCTCTGACCACTGCATCAAGTGCCCAACTTAAGAGCCTCTAAACGTATCTGCCCCTTTCAGTCAAATTTGGCCTTCATATATCCCTTAGATAAGCCGCTAACCAAATGATCAGGGGAACATAAAAATTCCTAATTCCCCTTTTCTTTTTTCTTCACTGAGTCCTGTTTGTTTCTGTCTGGTCTCCCTGCCCTTCCCCCACCAACCCCCAACCCCCACGGTGTTAAGATGGGAGCAGGGGAAAAAACAAAGGAGAAGGCCAGCTGTGGTGTGTTCAGCACAACCTGCAGAGCTTGCTGGAAATAACCCTCTTAAGGTATGCAGATCATTTGTTTATGAATTTGATTCCAAATTCTGGAGTCGGATTCTTAAACTACTGCTTCCCTCTAGCCCACCTTGTCCTCATGTGACTCTGGCCTTAGATCCAAAAACAATATCCTAAGATTATGCTGTAAACTCTTATCTCAAGATTTGTAAATTGCTCATTGGGTATGGTTTGAAATCTATATAATTTGTAGCAAAATGTGACTTTAAACTTAAAACAAAAGGTTTATTCTGAACCCTTCTGGTCCATGTGGACATCTCCCTTCGCTCCTGCTCTCTCCTGGGCATCTCTGGCTCTAGGCTGCAGTCCTGAAACTTCAGCTCACACCTCACTCTTAGAACTTACAGCAACAGTGTTCTGCTTTGCAATTCCCTTTCTCTGTTCCTCCACTGACTCAGATTTTATTACAACAGCTTGATCTTAGTACAACCAATGGCCAAAAATTGGTAAACTTGGTTTTGAAATGCTCACAAATCATTAACAATTTCTATTGCCACAAAAAAATGATCCTCAAATATCTTAAATTTAAACTTGCTCTGCTCTATATTTCCAAAAGTCTCTTACCTCTGAGGTTCTACTTCCCAGTCTTAGAAATCTTTTCTTTATGATTTTTTTTTTTTTTGCACTCTAATCTCAAAAAAATTCTTAAGTTTATACTGTAAACTCTTATCTCAGAATTTGTAAATTTTTATAATCATATATTAATATATATCATTTTAATTATAAGCCTTTTATATAATATATCTTAATATCTGTATAAGTAGGAAAATTGTTGCTTTTAAATAGCAACCATGTGGCTCTCCCCCATCTTTGCTGGTGATCCCATCAGGATGTAAACAGTCTTGTGGCTGGCAAACATCTTTACTAAGGTTAAACAGTACATGCTATGTGACCTCACCATCTTAAGATGATGACATGGCATAAAGCAACAATTGTAAAACTTCTTAGTCCTCTCCATTTCTCACTGTATCTTCTTTTATACTAAGGTAAAAACAAGGCTCAAATATTTTGAATTATGTATAATGCTAGAAAATTAAGGTTATATTTGCTACAACATACTGTATATGCCATTCAATTCTTTTTCAAATATACTGTATATGATGATAAAAATTTGAGGTTATTAGGCTCTATTTAGATTAATAAAAGGTAACTTAAGATGTATGCCTAATGACTTATGTCTTTGATAACTGGTTAACACCAGGCTGCTAGAAAACTTAGAAAAGTAGCAAAATATGTTTGATAATCAAAATTTATAAATTTCTAAGGTCTACTCATGTTCACAGTAATAGTTGTCTAGCTTCCTTTGTCTTTTAAGCTTTAGCTATTTGGATAAACTAAGCCATACAAAAACTGCAATGGCCTATAATGGTGCACTATAAAAGGATCAACAAAGTTGCCATGCTCTCTATGGACTGTGTCTATGATTAAAAGTTTTATTTTGATACTAGAAGAGCTTCAATTAAAAATTGTTATTTTAAAGCCTAAATATAATAGATATGGAATATAAAGTCATAGTCTTTTTTTTTTTTTTTCTTTTTTGAGACAGGGTTTCTCTGTGTAGCCCTGGCTGTCCTGGAACTCACTCTGTAGACCAGGCTGGCCTCGAACTCAGAAATCCGCCTGCCTCTGTCTCCCAAGTGCTGGGATTAAAGGTGTGCGCCACCACTGCCTGGCTCATAAAGTCCTAGTCTTATTAAGTAAATCTTAGACTTACTAAATTATTATAAACTGTTAAGGATAATTAAGAAATGCAAGTTAGGGCTGGAGAGATGGCTCAGCGGTTAAGAGCACTGACTGTTCTTCCAGAGGTTCTGAGTTCAATTCCCAGCAACCACATGGTGGCTCACAACCATCTGTAATGGGATCTGATGCCCTCTTCAGGTGTGTCTGAAGACAGCGACAGTGTACTCACATACATAAAATAAATAAATAAATAATAAATCATTAAAAAAAAGAAATGTAAGTTAATATTGTCAATCATCTTATAAACAAATTCTTTAATGTGTTCAGAACTGTACTTGTAGTCATGGTAATATAATTAATTACAGGAATAAGTTTTATTCAGTTTTCAAAGTTAAGTAACTAAAGCAAGTAATTAAATCAGGTATACTTAATAGATGGTCCTCAAACTCTTCAGAGATCTACAGAAAATGGCATTTATAATGTTCAATAAAAAAAGCTTTTCATGATAGAGATACATGCCATCTCCTGGCACCCCTGATCTTCTCCAAAGAAGATGGGCACAGAACAAACTCCACCGGGAGCTTGCTTTAAATGTGTCAAGGCCAGCTATTGGGTGAAAAACTGCCCTTCACCTTGTCTGCTGCCAGATGCTGTCCAAACTCTGGACAAGTAGGACATGAGAGTGTACCTTCCCCCCCACCATGAGCAAGCCTGAAGAGACCTTGGTTACCACAAGGTCAAGTGACGGGATCTAGGTGGAGCTACCCACCTTGGCTGCCCGGAACACAGAAGCGGAACTGCCCCTGGGCTTGCCCTGAGACATCTCCGGTCGTGACCTGGAATGGACTATGGATTATCCCACCCATCTGAAACCAGGAGGGGTTGTGGGTTGGGTCTTCCCCTTTAAATTGAGAGCTGAACATTAAAGCTGGGGGCCTTGATCAGAGAACTTTGTCTTGGCCTCATCTCTTCTCGCCCTCCTTCCCCCTTCATTCCCAGCCCCCCTTTCAGGTGAATCCAGTTGACTTGTGGCCGCGGGCGGCTACAGATTGGCGCACCATCGTGGGACTTGAAAACGGGGACCAGCTGAGGAAACACTGTCTTAGGTGGGGCCCCACGGGAAAAAGGTAATAAAAGAATGTATCCCGCGCACTTAGGAAGTAGCAAACAATATTGAATCTAGCGCTAGGTAAGTTTAGGAGGCCATGTTTGCAGGAAGTGCGTTGTGAGGGATAGGTATAGGTCTAGGTCAAATAGGTGTTGACCCGATGCCTACTTTGCCTAGGGGTGACAGTGAATTCGGGATAGGAGATTGGCAGATGCCCGCAGCCTTCAAGAGCTGCCTCAGACGAGAAAGAGCAGGGTTAGAAGAAATTGGAAAACTAAAAAAGCAGCCACAGCTACATCTCCTAAAGAAAGGGATAAAGTGCTAGATCTTAAACTTCAGAGAGAGAACGGGTTTTGAAAAAGCAGTTGTTCTCTCTCTGGGTTATGCCAGCAAAAAGAATGGAAAGGCTGTTTCAGAGCTCTCCTAGGAACAAGAGAAAATTCAGGAGACGTTTTAGACTAAGAGAAACTAAGAGAAATTCTTAGTTCTGCCTTCTTTGTTTATTGTCTTATCCTTGGTGCACCAATGTCCACGTGTGTCTCATTGTGTTTTCTGTCCACATGTCTCGTTGTATGAATGATTGGTCGTCTATGTTTTATGTTCTATGTTTAATGTTTAAAAGATTGTTAAAATTGCTTGATTCAACACTTGGTCTAGTTTAACTTGGTTTTCAAAGGCAGTTCTAATATGCAGAGCAGCGGCTAGTAAGTTTGCTTAACACCTGTAGCTAAAAGTTTGGGAGCTGAGCTGAGCTGGAAAGGCTGCTTTTAAAGGGACAGGCAGGTTTCTTGGATTAAATAAGGAAGTTAAGAGTTGTTTGTCGTGGAAAAAATCTCAGTGATAAGGTGCTTTTATTTTAGAATTGTGGCTAGAAAAAGGGAGAAATTTTGTTTCGTTTAAATATATAAGATGCGTTGTTACTTCATTTTTGTTTGTAATTGGTTTTAAGGTACAAATATGTTCATGTCTTGGTTATAAATTATTGGCCTATAAGTTATTGGGTTTGATTAAAAATTTACAACTTTGGTAACAAAAAGTTGGCTCAAAACTGGTAACACAGGGTTAGTCATTCAAAAACCAGATGTATAAAAGATATAAAAGCAATGTCTATTTAGTGAGATATTAAAGACTGCACTATCGTGCATTCATATATAAGAACTGCAGCCAAACTTTGTAAGGTAATCCACTTGGTGTTGATTTTAGAGAAAAATAGATTGCTTACATTGTTAAAAATTGGTTTTGTTTCCAAAAATTATGGTTATATGCTAATATTGCAAAGGAAACTTAAAAATGTGGTTAATTGCCAACATTCCTTTGGCTACAGCTGACAGGAATCGTGAGCTTGAAAATTTATTGACTTGGTTATGTTTATAGAAGAAAGGCTATAGCAGGTAGAGTTAAATAAAAGAGTTAAAAAACAATTGTGGCACAATATGGGTCTACTGACCCCTTCACACAAGCTTTATTGGATACTGTGGTAGAAGCAAATTTAATGCTCAAATATTGGAAAACTATATGTAAGGCTACTTTGTTAGGAGATTACTTGCTTTGGAGCTCAAAAATGGTGTGATACCAGTAAGAAAACCGCCATGATGATTGCCCAGGCAGGCAATGCAGATTGGGATCTTAACATGCTTCTAGGAGAAGGTTAATGTGAAGGTAATGCTAATCAGGTTAAACTGCCTACAGGATTGCATACATAGGTTGCAATGGTTGCCTGCTGTGCTTAAAATCAACTACCTACTAAAGGGGATCTTAGTGGAAACTTACTCAGTATTAATCAGGGTTCTGAGGAACCATTCCAGAAATTCGTAGACAGGCTGCTGAAAGCAGCTGGTAGAATTTTTGGAGATCCTCAAACAGGAATTCCTTTTGTTACTCATTTGGCTTATGAGAATGCTAATGCAGCCTGTTGCACAAAGCAAAGACAGATTTACATGGAGACTTCGTCTTTGCGCTAAAATTGGGCCCTCTTACCATCAGGGTCTGTCTGCCTTACAAGGGACCACTGTACAAGCAATGCTTGCACAGAACCGTAAAGATAAAAGATGTTTTTAAATGTGGAGATTCAAGTCATTTTTAAAATGACTGTCTCAAAAACAGGCACTGGCAAATAATCCAGTCACATGACACATTTGTCCTTGGTGCAGGAAAGATAATCTCTGGGCCAGGCCTCAGGATATAGGCCAAGATTAAAAATATTTACATTTGAATTAAGTTTATACAATGGGTTCAGCAGAAGTTTGTGTGACAAATACTCTTTTTGCCTTGGTCATCCTGACCAGCCCCTTGAAGGGTGTTTTCTGGAATTTGTTTATTGCCTTGTTTGTTCCTTGGAAGGGTCAGCTTCAGGGCCAAGAGTTGTAATGATTATGCTGGAGAAATTTAAATAATGGCTGCTCCGCCCATGGCATTGTAACTACCTGCTGGAAAAAGAATTGTTCAACTTGTTTTTTTTTTTTTGTTCCTTTGCATCTAGTTCCTTCCAAATTGTTAAGAAAGAGAAAGGACAAGATGGCTTTGGTTCCTCTAATATATATTGGGTTCAGTCTATCACTAGCAAGAGACCTAATCTTAAGTTCTGTAACAATTAGAAGGTTGCCTTCAGCTTGGCATTCATCTGATACTCTCACTCTGCTAAAATAGATTGGTTATTGAATTAATCCAAAACAAAGTTTAAACTTAAGATTCATAAGACTAATGGGGCATCACAGCCTGACTTGCCTACTCCAGCTGCCATTTCAGTAAATATGTATATATTTATTATAGATCTAGAAGATTGTTTTCATACCATTCCTTTACATTTCTGCTAAAGGTGTTAGGTTTGCATTCAGTAAGTTTGGTCGTAATTGAGAATCCATGGTCCTCATCATTGGAAAGGTTTGCTTTTAATTTCATTTGCATTTAATGATTTTCAAAAGTTGTTAAGAGATATTATTTGGCTAAAACCTCATCTTAAGCTTACCATACGAGGATTTGAACCTATGTTTGATATTCTCAAGGGAGATACAAGTCCTAATTCCCCTTGACAATTAACTAAAGGAAAAATAGCTTTGCAGAAAGTAGAGTAAGCTGTTAGTTATCAACAGACAAATTATATAGACTATGAAAATTGTTGGCTGTTTGTGTTATTATTACTCATGCCCACAGCAGCCCTTTGGCAAAAGAAACCATTTATGTAGATTCATCCTTCTTCATCTACAAGTAAAGTTTGTGTTAATAAAACATTGTAAGATAGAATCCTAAAAACATTTTCAATAAAATGTTTATTCCTTATTCCAAATAGCAATTAAATTGGTTATTGAAAAATGATATTTGGCCTATTATGGCAAACATTTTAAGCAAATTTGGTGATCACTATCCAAAAGTTGTTACAGTTTTTCTCTGCATGCTTTTATATTTCCTGAAATTTACTACGCATGCAGCTCATAGAAAAGACATTTACTGTATTTACAGATGCCTCATCTATTGAGAAGGCAGTATATGTAATTAGATCACATTTAGATCACATGTTTATTTTTTTGAGTTTTCTCTACTTGAGCACAAATAATTAAATTATGTGTTGTAGCCACTGTTTAAAATACTAGAAAATCAAGCTTTCAATTTATATACTTATAGCCAGTAAATGGCTCATAATTTATAATTGCTTAAAATTGTTCCTTTTTTAGATATTGCTAATTCTCAAATTTTATAGTTATTTATAAAAATACAGCTTAATTTTTAAAACATGTACTGTCTCTGAACTTTTTAAGACATTTAAAAGCTCATTGGATTGCCTGAACCCCAGGACAATGCCAGAGCAGATTTGTATACTAGACAGATCATAGGCCTTGCAAATAATTGGCCATACTATCTTATTCTTTACAGCATCAAAATAGTAATAGCTTGATACAATAATTTGGCATTTCTAAAAGGTGTGCAAGTTAAATTGCAAAAACTTGTTTTCAGTATTTTCAATTTTTTTTTTTCATAATGGTGTTAAACCTTGAAGATTTATGTAATCAATTTTGGCAAATAGATGTTACTCATTTTGATTTTTAAAAATTAAAATATGTACATGTGACTTGACACTTTTTAGACTTTCTAGTTGCAACTAATTTAACAAGAGAAGCAACTAAAAATATAGTTATTGCCTATATTATTTCCCTGTGCTTGGTGTTCCATACCAGACTAAGATAGGTAATGGAACTGGCTATTGCAGTTATTTGACTACAGTCAAACATTTGAGAGATTTTGTTGACAATTTAATATTGAAATTCCTTATTATCCTCAAAATTGTGAAAGAGAGATTATAAAACCTTAATATCTTTATAACTCTCTGAGTGTGGGAAAAACAGCTATTGGTGCTTCTTCCCTGATTTTACAAATACTCTAAAAGGTTGGCTTTTTAAACTAAAAAGGGGGGGAGAATTATACCCTCCAAGATCACCAAAAGCACATCTTGCTTTTGTGTTATTTGTCTTAAATTTTCTGCAAACTGATGTTAAAGGTCAGTCTGCAGCAGATTGCCACTGGCATCCAGTCACTTCCAGGGTCTAATGGAGAGACCCCCTAACTAATTCTTGGAATGGTCCTGATCCTGTCTTAATTTGGGGTCATGGATCAGTCTGTATTTCTTAAGAAAAAGAAAATGGAGCCCGATGGCTGCCTGAAAGATTGGTCCGTCAAGTGGACACAGATCTTGAGCCCAATAATTATGATTCTGATAATGAAGAATCAGATAACAAATCTAGTCAGAGTGTGTTAGCCATGGAAGACCATGAGACTCTAGGCTGTTACTCTATCCAGGGTGTTCCCAAGTCTCATCTCCATCCAACCTAAAAGAGGGGACTTCCGCCCCTAGACCAAGCAGAGAGGGACTACCCAGAACCCCTCTGTCTGGCAATCTGAATTCTTGCTAAGGCTGCGAGGCTAAGCACTGCAAGGGAATATAAATAAAAGTTAAAAATATGTTTCTGGGTTCCCTGAGGGACAAGCCTGACTGCATAGGGGTTGATGTCAAAAGTATCCCCTCTCCAGGAAAAAGACATCAGGACGGGTATGACCTTCAGGCCTTACTGGACAACGACAGGAGGACTGGAGCCATTACAAGGTTCCCTTTAATTATTGGAGGTCAGGCCTCTATCCCCGCCTGGGTAAGATTAGAATTGCCAAGGTCCTTCTATAATTGGAAAAGAGAGGAGACTTCAGGGACAGCCCTGCTTAACTTTGAAGGCCTAAAATCAGCTATAAGCCTAAAATTCAGCAATAGGCCTGGCTTATTTGCCCGCTCAGAGTCTTAGGTCTCCATGGAAAAACACTGAAACAGAGGGCTATAAATTATTGTAAACAGACAGCTTTTGTTGAAATCTACCAGCCTGAGTAGTCATAGACTTTGTGTCTGATCCCTGTCAGTCAGCAGTTGGATTAGATACTAAAACAGTTCCATTTTCAACCTTAATTCCTACTCGGCTTGGATAATTATATTGCTGTTAACGTTTGAACCTTGTGTCTCAAGCAGATAAGTTGCCTTCACACAAAGATCTCTCCCAACAAGCCCGGCTACTCGGTACCTCAGATGGGATGAAGTCGTATACCCCACACAGCTGCTTCTACTGGACCCGTTCCTCCTGACCTATCCTCAGATGGGCTCCATAAACCCTGGACAGCAGGACACAGCCGACTCTCCTATATCCCCCATACCCATTCTTCTAGGTTCCCCCTAGAGACACGTCGCCCCCAATGTCAGCAGGAAGTAGCCAGATATCACGACGACGACCCTATTCCTGTTTCACCTCTCTCTTTTCTTTTTAAGTTAACTAAAACGGGGGAAACTGTACCTTCCCCCCCACCATGAGCAAGCCTGAAGAGACCTTGGTTACCACAAGGTCAAGTGACGGGATCTAGGTGGAGCTACCCACCTTGGCTGCCCGGAACACAGAAGCGGAACTGCCCCTGGGCTTGCCCTGAGACATCTCCGGTCGTGACCTGGAATGGACTATGGATTATCCCACCCATCTGAAACCAGGAGGGGTTGTGGGTTGGGTCTTCCCCTTTAAATTGAGAGCTGAACATTAAAGCTGGGGGCCTTGATCAGAGAACTTTGTCTTGGCCTCATCTCTTCTCGCCCTCCTTCCCCCTTCATTCCCAGCCCCCCTTTCAGGTGAATCCAGTTGACTTGTGGCCGCGGGCGGCTACATGAGAGAGTGAATTGCTCTACTTTGCCTAGAAAGGTAGATCAGTTGCCCCAAGTTCCTACCCTATAGAAAAGTCTATCAGATTTCTAAGCCTGGCAGCCATAGACTGATACTGACCTGGGACCTCTTCCAAAATGACCATGAAGGTGACTGTCTAGGTAGTTGGTCAAGTCTCTGTCGTTTTTAAAACTTAACATTCTAATTGATTCTTTGTGAATTTCACATCATGGGCCCTAATCCCACTCATTCCCCAGTTGCTCCATATCTGTCTTCCACCCTTGTAACCACCCCCCCCCCCAAGCAAAACAAAACAAAACCAAAACAAAAATGTTCCATCTTTCTGTGGAAACTGCAGTTTGTCTTGGTGTGTCATACAGTACACCCTTTTGCCCAAACAGCTTTACTTGCAAATATTCATTGCAATGAATCATCATTGGTCTGATTTGGGGCCTCTGGCTTCTGCAAAACCATCAATACTAGACCCTCACCAAGAATCCTCTCAGATTTCCTGCTGTTGTTCTGAGTCATAGAGATTCTGTAGAAATAGTTCCTTCATACACTCCAGCAGCTCATTAATAGTTTAGATGTCTGGGTGGGCCAGCTCAAAGCCCTGGATCTGGGCCTGGGTGGTAGCTGAGTTGGACATCGTGCC
The DNA here is from genome assembly GCF_011762505.2 of Arvicanthis niloticus. NCBI lineage: Eukaryota > Metazoa > Chordata > Mammalia > Rodentia > Muridae > Arvicanthis > Arvicanthis niloticus. Next base: position 28,344 of record NW_023045793.1, on the reverse strand, counting down.
AGCTCTTCCACCCCCACATCACCAGGGCCAGCTTTCCCCTAACTGCTCATGTGAAGGGTGGGGCCAACTCTCTCTAATACCATCACCATGGAGGGATGGGGACAGCTCACCCACACCCATGTTGCACAGGCCAGATCTTCAGTGCTTTCCAAGATGAGTGGTGTGGACAACTATCGCTACTGCTACAGCTGGTGAGGGGTGAGATCTGCTCAGAAAGCTCTCAGACATCAACTTGTCTTCAGGCAGCAGATCTGAATATTTGCATGACATATATGGGCCAAGGAAATTGACACAGATCCCTGGATAAATAGAACCAGAGTGTATCTCTTCTACAATACAGATTTTAGTACAAATTACAAACAATGCTATTTATGAGTGTATTTTTTACAATATGGATTTTAGTACAAACTACAAACAATGCTATTGCTAACATGTCTAAGACATCTCTACAGTGTGGATTTCTGTACATGTTACAAACAGTCTAAAACTGATCTTCTTTTTTAATAAACATAAAAAACTTGCTTGTAAGTGAGCCACACTCCTCCATTCCTCCATTGTCACAGTCTCCAGGTTTCTCCCCCCTGCTTTCTTCTACAATAGACTATAGCTGTAAGATATAAACCCTTTCCTCCTCAAGTTGCTTTAGGTCATGGTGTTTGTCACACATAACAATAGCAAGCAAACTAGGACACCTCTTTTTTTTTTTTTTTTTTTTTTTTTTGTGGATACAGGAAGCAGAGGGAGGGAGGGACTTGGGTGGCAGAGGGGAAGGGGAGGGGGAAAAGGATCAGGTATAGGGAAGGGAACATAAGAGAAACCCAGAGGGCCAGGAGAATGGATGGAAATATTCAGCCTTTGAGAATGGGAGATAGGAGGACCCTCTAGAAATTCCCAGAGACCTGGGAGGTGAGAAATTCAATGGGGTGACTTTAGCCACAATGCCCAACAGTGGATGATATGTTTATAAAAAGAGAAAGAGAAAGGGAATATGTTCTATGGGTGTGTGGTGAGGTATGGGGGAAGGTGATGTCTCAGCTAGGCCATGCCAAGGCATCCCTTCCCCCTGAGGGACCAGCTACACAATGGTATAGTATAGAATAGAGTTTATTCAGGGCATGGGGAGGGAAGTTAAGAGGGTAGCAGAGGCAGAAAAAGGCAGAGAGAGAGGAAAAGAGAGTAGAGGAGTGGAGGCTGGCCATGAACATGTAAAGAGCTGGGGGGGGGGAGTGAGGGGGAAGGGACAAGGGGACAGAGGGATCAAGAGATCAAGAGAGAGCAAGAGTGCAAGAGAGTAAGAAAGAGAGGAGAGGGCAAGCAGCCCCTTTTATAGTGGGCCAGGCCTACCTGGCTGTTGCCAGGTAATTGTGAGGAGGAGCATACCTGGCTGTTGCCAGTTTAGACAGAATGCTAATGTGGGGACAGGGAACTCAGAGTCCACCTCCAATAGATAAACAGGGCCCCAAGTGAAGGGACAGGGTTACCAACCCACAGTCAAAATTTCTGATCTGAACTGTTCCAGTCTAAAAGAGCTGCAGGGACAAAAATGGAGAAGAGACTGAAGGAAAGGCTGTCCTGTGACTGGCCCAACTTGGAATACATTTCAGGCGGTGGGGGTTGGATGGAGCTGTCCAAGCTCCAAGGCTTGTCACTATTACTGACGCCATGATGTGCAGGAGCCTAGGATGGCTGTCCTCTGAGAGGCCCTACCAGCAGCTGACTGAGAAAGATGTAGATACTTTCACCCAACCAGTGGACTGAAGTCAGAGACCCCTATGGAGGAATTAGAAGAAGGATTGAAAGTGCTGAAGGAGAGGGTGACCACATAGGAAGACCAGCAGTCTCAACTAACCCAGACCCCAGGGAGTTCCCAGAGACTGAGCCACCAGACAAGCAGCATACACAGGCTGGTCCAAGGCCCCCAGAACATATATAGCAGAAGACTGCCTGGTCTGGCCTAGGTGGGAGAAGATACGGGTAATTCTGGAGAGACTTGAGGTCCCAAGGAGGGGAGGATATAGGGAAGGGGAAGAAGGGGGCACCCTCTTAAAGGCAAGGGAGAGGGTGAATGGAGTGAGTAATGGGAGGGTACTAGGAGGGGGGCAGTGGCTGAAATATGAACAAATAAAATTAATTTAAAAAAAAGTTCTTGTAAAGGTAAGGGAATTTTCTTGAATCTACCTCTCATGGGTCAAATGGACTCCAGATAAGTATCCCTGTCAATCAACAGCTTGTTTCTGACATCTGTTTATTCTTATGGATAGGATCCCTTCCCCTTTTTCTGGTCTCAGGACTCCCCTCCTCCAACTACCAGGACCATGGACCTAAGAAAAAATAATTTTCCTTTAAACCCCTTGACTATCTTCTGCCCCTCATCTGTTCTAGCATCCTGCAAGGTCCAAATGTTTCCTCCACATCTACATCCCAGACAGCTTCAAAGGCTAGCCCCAGATGGTCCAGCCTCACAGATTGCTTTGCCTGTACTTTCTGAATCCAAGATCATCCCACAGATCCTAGACAGTCAGTGAACTAGCCAGCATTCTTAGGACTTGAATCTCCAAAGATGTTATCAACTTCAGACAACAGGAAGCAGTGTAAGGAGCACTGGGGCCTCATTCCTGCCTCACCATCACCCCTTTCAATTTCCTCACCTTTTTGAACAAACAAAAGGGAGGAATGTTCTAAATCAGGGACTCCATCAGCCTACCTTTCATTGGCTTAGCACCTGCAGCTTACATTATTACCTGCTATTGATGCTTGATGTGGCACATTTTCACTCTCATTGTGAGCTCCGTCTTTTCCTGTGCAACAGGCACATCCTTTAAAAGGTCCTTCTAGATGTCAGGACTCTCATTTTCCCTGTTTCCCTGTCTCTCTGCTTGCCTGTCTTTACTTCTCTTTTATGTCTTCACTCAAGACAGCCTCTGTTTCCACTTTCCCCAATAAACCTCTCCTATTAGATATGTTGCATAGTGTGGTCTATGCAGCATAACTTGGCACAGACCCAACAAGGTACCTTTTGCTGTCTAATCCTAACATGGTGGGCTTGGGGAATTATATGAACATCTCACAACAGCAAAACATTTCTTTGGTGATTTTGTTTAGGAATTCACACTGCTGTCATAACTAAATGCTTATTCCAATATATAATAAAGGTTTTAATGGTTAATGCTTGAGTTTTATCTAGACTTGAAGGAAACCTTAAGCAAACAAAGATGTAATTTTTTCATTTACTCTCAACATCACACGGTCTCTGAGAATTAACACTGCTTGAAGAATAGACATTAATACTATGCACTTGTTTGTTGATACAAGTTAGCATATATTGTATGTTGTATTGTTGAGAATCCCACATAATAAAAGGCAATAGTTTGTGAGAAATGCTGAGATAAAAAAGCTTTGTAGACTTGTATTCCTTTTCAGATTGTACTTAGCTGAGGAAATGGACTATCTTCTTGTATAACAATGGGCCACCAAGGTTTTACAAAAGGCTTCTCTAATGTTCCAGCTTCATTTGCCTCACCAATTGGAACCACAGGAAAAAAGAGAAGTTACCCTGGCATCAGTGACAGGAAATGCACTGTTGTATTGTTTGTTTTAGAAAGAGATAGAAATGTTGCAGAAGTCCTTGTAGTGTATGTAGCTCAGTCCTCCTTGTTCTGTTTTCTGAGCACTTATGTCTACAGCATGACACTGAGAAGCAGAAGGCTAGAAGTCTGCTCTGTGAGTTAACAAAGGACAGAGTAAGTAAAAGACTTAAATAGGACTAATCTGTCCATATGAAGAAAGAAAGACTCATCGCATTGTTTGGGTTAATCAGTGTTGCTGAAAGAAGCAACTATAAAATATTTTTAAATATGTTGTCTGGTAAACAAATAGCATTCACACATGAGAAGAAAAGTCTCATGAACTGTAGCATCTCAATTTGCTGGAGTACTTTAAGTTATGGATGAGATTTTTGCACATATTCTATATTTGATGAGATCTTAATGGTTTTAATTCCAAGTTTCCATAATTTTGGAAGTATAGACCATTAATGTTGCTAATCACAAACCCATTTAAATTAAATTTCAGAATCCTCACCCTAGAACATTTGTTCCACAAAATTTTTTTTAAAAAGTAAAACAAAAAAAGGATTTTCAGAACATTAAAATTTTTTTTATCAAGACCTTAATCTATTACTTAGAAATAGTGACAGAAAAAAAGAAGTAATATTTATTAGGTGCATGTTTAGATATTCACACCTTATACTTTATATTGTATGATTTGTATAAAGAAAACCTATGAATGTATACTCACAGTATGAAAATGACACATTATTCATAATGAGCATATGTTTATGATTTTATAAATTATCGCATAGAAATTTGCATAGGTTAATGAAATGAGAAATAACTTTTTTTCACTTAGGCACAGTAAAAGCCAAATTCAACCTATAAACCCCACCTGCCCAAGGGCCAGGTAAATTTCTAGAGTTCCAGAAATTGTAGTTCTTGAAAAATAACAAGCCACATGGGAAATATGGTGGCTATATGGTTTTGTCCTTTAAAAGCCCCTATGACATGTGACTCATTGCCATTTGCTGGTATTTCAGAGAGCAGACCTGACCAGAGTCCATCATGGTCAGTATTTAATTAAAGTTTGCTTCAAGATTGGTTCCAAATTGTGGAACTTGTTTTTTCTTGTAAATCTCACTATTAATAAAACATCTACAATTTCTTTTATAACTTCAATTTTAAGTATTAAATTCAATGTACTTTTAGGAAAATTTAAAGCACTTTCAAGTATTACCCAGATGCCTTCACCCCACCTCTCTGTCCCCTTTCCTCTCCCTGTCATGCACATTGAATTATGAAAAGTGTTGCTGCACACATTTGGTGAAAAGAGTGAAACAAATTGCCTTACACACAAAACTTATACTTGTTGAAGAAATTGTGTTTATGATTCAATATGATTTTTACTCCTATTAAGGCATTAATGCTAGTATTTGCTAAACTCAAATTTCCTTTACAGCTTTACCCAATATGTGTTAGTTAATCAGTCAAAAGCAAAAAGTTATAAAATATTTAATATATTGACCAAAGTTTTAAATTTAATATTATTATTCTCACAACCATACATTGAAATAGAATGAATATGCCTTGAATGAAAAACTGCCTTTTCAAGTGTAAAAATATCATTTGACTTAACTTTCTTCAGCTAGAACATTTTCAACATTTGGTGTTCTAGTTAGTGTTTCTTGTGCAAATCGGTGCACTGTTCTGCCTTTTTCTAGATTAGACATTTTTAAGGCATGGCCTATTTATTGAGTAACAACCCTAAAATGTGTTGTGTATGTGATGAAATATTAGACAAGGTTTTTTGCAAAATAATTTATGTATAAAACTGTGATCTGCAAATTTTCTTACAGATTTTTCTTATGCACTTCAACACCAGTGTCTTTGCTGTGACTCAGAATCACAAACATTGTGGCCGTGTGGTGTTCTATGAACCCTTCAGTCACTGTGCTCAATCCTGCCTGCAGCTCAAGCATACCCTAAGGTTATTGCCACAATGAGAGATCTACTGCACTTTTATAAGTATGTAAATGCAGTATATGTTTCACCAATAGTTGACTGTTTCCTTCTTGGTCCAGTTACTCTTGTGATCTCTGTGGCATTTGTTAGATGGTTCCCTCATGAATTCCAAGTCCAGAATCATCTTTGAGAAGCAAATCTGTTTATTCTTGCTTCTTTGGTCTTTTTTAGCTATTGCCTTGTCTTGACCCAAAACTCCTTTGTTAGTGCCCTCCTCAGGGCAGCCTTCACATCCTTATTCCTTAAAGTATAGATGAATGGGTTGAGGGTAGGTGTGACAATACCATAGAACAGAGCCATGATCTTGCCCCTATCATGAGAATAGCTTGAGGGAGGCTGAACATACATACTGATAGCTGTGAAGTAGAAGAGGAAGACCACCAGCAGATGTGAAGCACAGGTATTAAATGCCTTCCAGCGACTCTCAGCAGAACGGAGTTTCAGCACTGCCTGAGCAATGAACACATAGGTGCCCAGGATGAGGCTGAGAGGCACCAAGAGCAGCAAAGCTCCAAGAACATTAAGCTCGGCTTCATTCACAGTTGTGTCAATGCAAGCTAGTTTCAAAAGGGCTGGAACTTCACAGAAGAAATGGTCTATTACCCTCTGTCCACACCTTGGGGCTACCACAGTGAGGGTGGACTGCACAAGAGAGTTTGCAAATCCACTAATCCAGGTCCCTGTGGCCATATGAATGCACCGTTTTTGGTTCATGATGATAGGATAGTGAAGGGGCTTGCAAATGGCAGCAAAGCGGTCAAAGGCCATGATGGCCAGAAGGATGCATTCAGTTGAGCCCAAGGCCAAGAAAATATAGAGCTGGGCCACACAGCCACCATAGCTGATGGTCTTTTCGGGCCCTCTAAGGTTGACCAACATCTGAGGGACAGTGCTTGTAGTATAACAGAGGTCTAGAAGAGAAAGGTTGGAGACAAAAAAGTACATGGGGCTGTCAAGCTGGGGATCTAGGCGGGAAACCAGGATAATGGAGATATTACCAAATAAAGCAAATATGTAGGCCACCAGAAAAATTACAAAGAGAGGTGTCTCCAGCCAAGGCCGGTCAGAAAATCCCAATAAGATGAAGTCATCTACTGAGCTTTGATTGTTGATCCACATATTAGTATTAACAGGTAAAATTCTAGCTTTACCCTGTAAATATTCAATTTCAGGGATGGTCATTACTCAGTTAAGAGGAAACATTGGAGCATTAGAAGTAATACATGCTGAGATAAGATTCCTGTTTTCTCTCTGTATAGGGTATCGACATGGTTATAATAGTGAAAGATCAGTAATGAACCTGGGGAATGTTGTTTAATTGATTGCTGGTTAATTCAGGTTAGTTATTCTCTGGATTTTGGTATATTTTCTTTTAAAATGTTTCAGCAGTAATACCATTGGCTTGACATAATTTGGGCATTTAGTAGTGACAACATAGTATAAATTAACACAAATTTGGAGAAGACAAAGTTTCTCCAAACCACTTGAACAAAGTAGCACAGGCAGAGTGCAGTGGGTCTGTGTTTTAGACAGGGCTGAGGCACTTTGACACATCTATCTTTCTCACAATGAGAATAAGACCAGGAATCTCTTGGGACCTGGAACATTTCATAAAACCTGGGTGATAAGATGTCATGTCAGGACTCCTTTTGTTCTTTCCAAGTTCTTCCGTCCATCCTCTGGCGAGATAAAAAGCATCATAGAAGAACAAGGCAAAACGTTTAAGCAAGTTTTTAGAATTTCAGGCCTAAGATATTTGTAGATTGTGAACATGCTGTTTAAAAATATCCATATAAAGGACTTTTAATCTTAGATAAACACCAGAGTTTCAAATATTTAAATCCTTGTGTAATCTGTGTATCAGTTTCTAATTGCTCAGTGTTATCAGCACACACACATGTACAATTTCCCTTCTGCCTCCTTTATTCTGAGATACGACTCACTAGTTCTACCATGTCTACCACCTCAGCTGTCCCATTTAAATCTCAAAAATTCTTTATATTATCACGTATGAAAAGTAACCTCAATGGCCAATTCTTCTAATTCTTGTCTTAAATTTGTTTTTGTTGGGCTGGGAAATAGGCTTGGTTGGTAAAAGGCTTGTGGCCCAAGCCATATAACCCAAGGTTTATCACTGGAGCCTCCTACATTATTAAAAAAGCAATAAGGCCACATGTGGGGATAGTGAACCACATCTGTAATCCCAATACTTCTTCAGTAAGATGGGAGACAGAGGACTTGCTAGAAGTCCGTATGTTCATTGCCAGCAGCAGAAAAATAAGATACCGTGTTTTAAAATAAATTTGAAGAAATGATTCCTGACATTAATCTCCTCTCACAAGCCTTCATATTCAAATACCCACACTCACATACAAATGTATGTACACAAAATAAACACATGCTTAAATTTGTTTTTGTTTAAATTCCCATATTTGGATAAATTCGTCCTGTATTTCTTTTTGGTTATTTTATAAAATGCATTGTTTTCTTCTTTGTTCAAAGCCCAGTTAGTCTGCTTACTAATTTTGTGTAATTTTGAGTGTCATTGTTTTGTGCTTCAATATTCTTCTTTTCTAAAACAAGCATAGCAACACTTATATAAGTAAACATATTCAGCAATATAATGTAAATTGCAAGCCTAGCCCAGTTTCAGTTCTATATCAATTATCTATGGATTCTTTATTAACGTAGTAGAAGTTTCCAAAAATACTATGTTTGCTTTATTGTGTACCTACACACACTGCATCATTAACAGATATCTATTAGGTTGTAGTAAAAATTACATGACTGAGCCGGGCAGTGGTGGCACACGCCTTTAATCCCAGCACTTGGGAGGCAGAGGCAGGAGGATTTCTGAGTTCGAGGCCAGCCAGTTCCAAGACAGTCAGAACTACACAGAGAAACTCTGTCTCGAAAAAACCAAAAAAAAAAAAAAAAAAAAATTACATGACTGATAAGAAGTCAGTTTCAGATTCATTGACTATTTCTGACCCCTTGTTTTATCCCACCCTATCATTACAATAAGACAGTGAAAATCTTAAAGGCTTCTTTAGCCAGGCCTATTTTCTAAGTCTGTGTTATTACTCTGGGTATTAAATGAATAACAGTGAGGAATGATAGGGAGAGATATTTCTTCAAAGCTAGACCTCAGTCTCTATCTATAAATCTATAAATGTGATAGCATACCGACAATCTCAGCCTTTTGGAGGCAGAGCAGGATTGAAAGCTTGAAGCCTGCCTGGACTACATTGCATGTCCATGTCTAAAGAAATTATAGAAAAAGACAGACATCATTAAATCTAAAACAGAGTTTAGTCATAACCCCAATGCCTTAATTTTTTTATCCTAATTATTTTGGTATCCAAAAGTGATAATTCCCTTTGGTTTATATTTTCCTGTATCATCAGAATTTTCATCTGAACCAGTTCTTATTTGCTTATTCATTAAATCTGTAGTGATAAAGAAACGCGAAAGCAGACACATGGAATTCAGATTAATGACCCACAATCTGTAGCTTTCCAACTATTGTCCTATTTTCATCTTGAGAGGATGCTAGTTCATTAGGAACTTTCATACACAGTTGATTGTTCATATCTCAGCAAGACTTTTTTTAGTGGTCCTTGATATTCAAAGAGTTATATAGAAAAGCAGCTTTAGACTCAGCATTTCAGAAATGATGGCTTGAGGCCTGCTGAGGTTGCACTGACTTACGAAGCTCTTTCTTCCCCTGCTTCTCATGCTGATGTAAAGTTGAACTGTCCATATCCCTATTGAAAGTGTTACCATAACTATAAAAATCATTTTGAAGTACTTTCTTCTTTATTAATCCTTCAGAATTTGCAGTTCTCTCAAGGTAAATTCCATATTTATCACACATACCAAGATTATATCCATAAAGAGATTTTATATATATGGTATATATTTTTATATGTGGATATAAGTATATACCATATATATGATATCATATATATTGTTAGTAATATACATAGCATGTATACATACACATATATATAGTAGGAGTCTGGGTTTTGAACTGAGTATGTTTTCTTGATTAGAGTAATTGGGTGATTATAAGTGACAAGTAACTATAAGACTTTATAAACAAAAGCATGTATTAGACTATATACCATATAATAGGTGTATACTTCATAATAGTTAATTTGAAAAAAAATTCTGATAGGTAAGATTACATTAGTATCTTGATATCACTATTTCTTCTTGTCTTTAAACTTAATGGGTTCCTTTGATATTTTATCTCATCTGTTTCCAGAAAAACCTTTTAGTTTTTTATCCCATGCCTGAGATATAATAAAAAATATTATATGTTTTACCCTTAACACTTTTATTCTTATACCTCTAAGTATAAAATTCCTGTCACTAACCAATAAATACACTTATTTACTTGGTAAGAATCAGTGGGCTTTGATTCTTCATAACTTCATATGTTGTGAAGTTATGGGTATCACTTCATAACTTTTAAGGATTCCACCAGTTAAAACAAATCAAAGTACTTAGATATAAACTCTGTATTGCTTTCACAACCACTGAAAATTAAAATTCATTTATTTTGTAATTAAAAAAATAGCTGTACAATTTGATATATGATGTAAATTAAAATGTAACCAATAGCAATGATATGAATAACTTACACAGTAAAGTTACTATGAAGTTGCTCCAGAAATTTCCAGATGCCTATGACCATCTATGGAAAATTAAGTTGATTATTGAGACTTCTACCTTATAGAGTTAGTTCTTTTTTACCACACTAATTCCATTCCTCATTTCAAATTTGTCCCACATAATTCCACTCCTTTTCCACTTCTCACCCAGGAACTGTGTCTTTAGAAACAGTGCTTCAGAAACATGCTAATTTCTTGTATTACTTTTCAAGGAGATGGAACAGGCAGCATTTCCTGTAGAGTAGAAGAATGGAGTTTTATTTGGTATTAAAGACAACCTTTATTTTTCTTTGTACTCATGACCCAAATTTTGCCTTGAGAACAGATGAAGTTTTTGCTTAGATTGCAGATTTAGTCATGGATGGTACTCAGCATTCACATAACTTCTGCACAATTAGAATCTCTCAAAGGACAACTGCAGAATGTTGCCTTTGTCCTGTGTAGATGAGTGCTTTGCAAAGTCTGCATTCAGAATATTATCTTTGAAGTTCTGAAAAATTCATAGTATTTTTCTAAACTGTAAATAAAAGCCAAGGTTCTCTTACTGTGTTTCACAGTGATTATCACTCCATTTTCCCAATCTTTACATTTCCCCACCATTTCTCTCCAAGTAGGTACAGGACTTTGTTTCTATTGAGTTTCTGAAATATGCATGGACTGTTTCCAATAATTTCAAACTATATAGTTATAATTTATAACTGTGATTTTAATATTATATAAATTATATAATCATAAAATATATACAACTACAATACAATATAATGTAATAAAATATATTTTATAATCATATATACATATAATTTTTCTAAAATATGTGATATATTATATATATTATATATCATATATATACTATAAACACACATACATATGTTACATATAATAATATAATATTAAATATACTTATATATTATATAATATTAATAAAATACTGCTTATTGTTTTGAAACATGGTAGAATATAGGATCATAATTAATGTATTTTTTCAGAGATTTTAAGTAAAATGTGTACAAGCACATTTTGGGGAAGATATTTTCTCCCTGACCATATGATATCCATATATACTTAATATAATTTAAAAGTATTTAATATAAATACTAAATACATAATACACTATGTGTAATATTAGCATATATATTAAATAATTATATATTATATAATAATAAAATTTATTATATGTGTAATAAATTAATAACAGTACTAACAGTACAGTTTTTATATATGGATAACAGCATATTTCTACAGTACTTTATACACTCCTAAATATTAAATATTTATAGGAATATAGAAGAAAAGTGAATAGTGATAAAAGATCAATTCTTATATCATAAGGTGGAATTGAGAGAAAAAAGTGGAGAAGGAACAAAGAATGGGAGGGAAAGACTCATTTGAGGAATGCACACCTGTTGCACTGACTCACAGAAGATGCTGAAATCAGTGCTTGTTACATAGAAGCACAGAAAGAACAAAACTGTAAAATGTGGGAGACAGTTAAGGCTAACTTAGGCAATCCAGTTTATTTGCCTTGAAAGGACTATGGGGTGAGGGTTGGTTGACTTTCTGATATATAAGATAATTATGGTGGTTAGGGAAATTTAATTTACCTAAATCAGAAGTAAAAACATGCTGTGGTCCCCGTGAAGGGAGGAATTAGATATGCAAGATGTATCTAATTGGTCTCATAAAAAAGTGTGAAAGGAATGGAGGGTCCAGAGATGGGACTCTGATGTTAGGGCTTAAGGCAGAGGGCTAACCCTGTCAGATGTTTAAATTGTTCTGTGCTCCTCACTTTCTACACTGGCTCAGATATATGCTACTAAGCCAAATTTGCTTAGATATTGCTATGGTTTTAACTCCTGATTTGGTTGTTAGATGCCCTTATTTTTAATAGTCAAATTTAAACAGCTTTGAAGTTATTAATATGTTTGGGCTTTCAGTACTAAATAGATTTGTACACAAAATTTTCTATTTTAACACCCACAAACATTGAAATGCAAAAGTCAATCTGGAAAGTGCTAAAAAGTTTATCTACAGATATAAATGAATATACAAGTTTCTGAATGTAAATAACATGAGCAGTGTAAGTATATTCTCATAACCTTCTAATAAAACTGTATGAGAAGGATCTATGGGTACTAAAATGCACCTATCAGGTTTTCTCTAAATGCAAATATATATATATATCATATATATATATATATATATATATATATATATATATATATTTGATCCTTCTCATGGCCATACTTGATTGGTTGTTACAATAAGCCTCTAAGTAAATAGTATTATTGGTTTTTCAATTGAAGGGAAGAACAAGTATAAAGAGATTACATCCAGCACTTGCTCAAGTTTGTGCATGTAAATTAAAAAACAAAGATCGAATAATGTTAGATTTTGAGTCCAGTATCAGTACAGTTTTCATAGTTCTTAAAATGAAAATGTGGATGACATTTCAGTTTAAAATTATTGTTCTATATATTTTTCCATGCCATTCCTGGGAGCCATAGCAAAATTAAATAAATGACTGGTTTGATTCACCTCCCCTCTCCAGATTCCTCCTTTGTTTTCCTGGTGCTAAGTCTATGGAGTTTGTGCATAATGATCAGGAATGGAAGGAGACTGACCTGTGGCTCAGCTAGGGCATGCGGACCAGTTTCTGTCTGAATCTCGTCTTTGTGACCTATGAAAAGGCCAAATTTAAGTAGCTAACTCCAATTTATGACTTTTTCCGGATTCACAGATCAACAGGGAGCTTTCCCCAATTTCCTTAGTTGCATCCTGTTTTAAACCTCTGAGGTTCAGCGTAATTATCACAGTTGTTGCCGGCATGTCCAGAAGAAGAGAACCTGAGGGACCAGACAGAAAGAAAACCCCAGAAACAAACAAGAAAAAGAAATTTAAAACAAAATGTAAACTTTATTTTAGTAAAGAAGAAATCAAACCAATTCAAATAAGACCTGGTCAAATAAGACAACTTTTAGATTGGAACTAGTAATAGATAAACTTTCCTTCATATGTGTTTATTGTTTTGAGAAAACTGGTACAACTTCATACAGTTGTGAAATATATATGTATAAAGAGAAATTTGATTATATATTTGTTTGTATGGACCTGGACACCACTCATCTTTTAGGCAAAGTTTTGAATTGTTGCCACTTATAACCTACATAGATCTCCTAGGCTAGCTTCTGGCTCCATATTTTTACTCTCTACTTATGTACTGGATTTGCTTTAAATTTTTTTTCTCTCTCTCATTTTATGAACTGAAGTTCATGTGAAGATTCCTTGTATCAATTGTGAATCTCACATCATCAAGGAGAAAAATCCCTTCCACACAACGTGATTGTACCTATTTCAATTAAATTCTCTGGAAAAATTTAGAAAATCCCACATCAACATATTTTAAAACAATAAAAATTTTAATATACAAATGAAATAATTGGGAAAAGGTATTAAAATCTCTGAGGCCTTAAATGAGATATGTTTTGATAAAAGTTAAATTTCTGCAAAGGTGAAGAGATGATTACCATAAAGGAAGGAGAACAAACAGAAAACTACAGACAAATTCCAAAGGCATCTGTGAAGCATAGGAAAGACAGAACCCAACAGATTCATATTTTTATACTAATTTAGTGGAAACAATAACAAACATCAAGGCAATAAGTGTTGTTTATCATTTAAATGTATAACAAAATATTTATTCTTATATGTAAAAATATAATTAAAGTCATAGTTGGATACAACTTTTACTTAAATTGGCAAAGAACAAAGAGTGTGATTTTCTATCAAATTGGTTATATAGTATCATCTATACAAAGCTTGGAAGGCAGCTTTGGATTTTATGTCGTCTGCAAGTGTCACAGGAACATCCATCATATCTGACAAAGATTCCCACAGGTTCACACAGAGGTGGATGAACAAACATCTTCAATGCAATGTTATTTACATAAGAATAGAATAAGGCATGTTAAATTCTCACCAATCTTGGCATTATTCATTACATAGTTACAATGTAATGCATTTATTCATTAAATATAAAAAAGTAAGTTTATGGATTGAAAATTAAAATTGTCTTCAAGGTATGTATACACACACAAACACACATACATGCACACACACACACACACACACACACAATCACACCTCAATATAGAATGGCAAAGTAGGAAACCTAAACAAACCAGCAATGTATAACCATATTGAATCAACTATAAGTCTCTCATGAAGAATAGTGAAAGTCCATGAAGGTTTTTTTTCTTGTTCTTCCTACTAATGCCAGAGGCTGTGTCTTAGGTGCTACTCAAAAGTGAGATGATGTATTCACAAAATGAACAGGAGTATAACACTCTCTGAATTCCTGATAGTGCTCAGGGCATCACACTTGAGAAATGTGTCAGCATCTTTTTAGCCCCTTGTTCTAGATTTTTAAACAGAGTGTTACAGGGGTTCTGGGAGCAGAATGAGGAAACACTCAAGTTAAAGCTGCATGCTTTTTCTAGGAGAGTCTTGACTGACAGAAAACTCAATCAAACCTAGCAGGGTGGATATAGGAGTTCTACAGGCTTTGGACCCCATGCTTTGAAGGGCAAGTTTTGCTTGCAAATGTTGTGACATCATAGAACTCTTATCTGGGTGTGTGGACTTGGAGACTATCCATGTTTTATATAAAGTTTTAAGTTGTGATTTTAGTTTCATAACACACTCTGCCTTTTAACATGGTTTTTATCTTTCTCTTCTGTTCTTAGGATCCTGTAGTACCAGTTCCTTTATTCTTACTTGTGTCCCTTTCCCTGCCCTAATTATCTTAAGGCAGTTACCTGCCGTCTCCCACCCCTTTTAAGTGTGAGTGTTTCACTGCCTCTCATTCATTTCTCGTCTTACAGAAGTTTGCTTATGTATTCTCTGTCCTCAACTACTTTCTGGCTCTAAACATTCTTAAATATTTATAATGGTATTTATTCATTGCAACATTTATATCTTTTAAGAGAATGACAAATAACACTTCTGTTTTAGTAGATCATGTTTGATCAGATCTCATTTTTAGCCACTCATGTGGATCACTATGAAGATGAATCAATAGAATTATTCAAGAGAAGTTTATATAATTACAGTTATAAAAGTGTGATCAATTCTGACCTTTATCAATAGAAGTGAAGGACTTGACTTCCACTCTTCAGAAATGTGTCCTCTGTTCTTCAGCACATTGAGATATTCCTAACTTGAGAACAAGTTTCTTCTGTTTGAATATATTTGCAGTTATATCATCTGCAAAGTAATGGCAGTTAGTGGAAAATACATCATTTACTATTAATTTCTCAAACACCCCAAAAATCAGTAAAGTTAACTGTATATGTAGTTTGACTTAAGTTTTTTTCTTGTTCATAATACCTTACATGGAGTATTATGTATTAATATGGGCAGTACATGCATCGTCTAATTGCTTATAGTGATGTGCTTACAGTGGTTCTTAAACTATTACTGATTGAATGATAAATGGTTAATATTTTGATTAGTCACTCTTTACCTTCTTTTTTTTCTAAAAACAATTTTTAAATGAGAAAAGATTACAGATCTATAACAAGTTATAAACTTATTCTTGATCGAGTTTCAATGAGGGACTATGTACAGATACTAGAAAATTTCAAACAAGTAATGGAAGATAATAGGGAAATATATAACTCATAAGTATAAAACTAAGTATAAGAAAAGCATAAAGAAGGTAATTATACAGTGAAAACTGGTTGTGCTAGTATATCTTTTCAGGAATAAATAAAATAAACACCACATGTTATAGCTGTACTGGGTGAACATCTTCCATGTTGTGAGTGGCAGCATGGTGCACTAGGTGACTAAACATAGTGGATAACCCATGCTGTTTGGCGAGAATGTCATTTACAGTTGAGTTCATGTCAGTGTGAAAAATACATCTTTTCCACACCTTATAAATAATAAATCATGGAAAGCAAACCTACAAATAAGTCACCACCCTTCGATTGCACTGAGTCAATCCCATCACAGCAAACTGTTTCATAAATATACACATGAACATAATAAAATATCTAACAAACTTATTTTAGATGGATAAAGCCTAATCTGATTATTACAAATGGATTGAGTAAGGCATCAACAATGATTAGTAATTGCTTGGATACTTTATCTCTGGAAAATATCTATATCTCCATCAAAGTCATATCCTCTCCTTGACTATAAAAGTTTTGTTAGGATGAGAAACAGTTTATTAATGATTCATGTTACTTACAGACGCCTTGCTGAGTATTTTCAAATACAGCATAAAGTTAGATTCATGTTAGAAATGAAGCAGTAAGACCTCAGTCTTTCCTATTCCAGATGCTACTATTTATTTCCACACACAGAGCATCTGTCTTGGAAGGATGCCGTTGATTCCATTGCCATCATTAAAATCAAGCAATTAGGGTCTTAGCGTTTCTGTTGTGGTGAAGAGACACTATCAAGACAACTCTTATAAAGGCAAACATTTAATTGGGGTTGGCTTACAGATTTAGATGTTTAATTTATTATCATCATATCAGGAAGCATGGCAACATTCAGGCAGACATGGTTCTGGAGTTTTGCATTTTGATCTAAAGGCAACCAGGAGAGTACTGTCTTCCAGGTAACAAGAAGGAGGGTCTCAAAATCTACCCCACAGTGACACATTTCATCCAAGAAAGCCATACCTACTCCAGCCTCCTAATAGTGCCACTCTGTGGGTCAAACATATGCAAACCATTACAACACTGAACAAGGAGAGGCATATGGGAGGGTTTAGAGTGGGAAAAAACATAATTATAATCTCAAAAATATAAGAGAAATATTTTAATAAAACTGAATGACAGAATAACATTTTTTTAAAGATTTATTTACTTATTATATATACAGCATTCTGTCTGCAGGTAAGCCTACAGGCCAGAAGACATCACCAGATCTCATCATAGAGGGTTATGGACCACCAGGTTGTAGCTAGCAACTGAAGTTATAAACTCTGGAAGAGTAGCCAGTGCTCTTAAACTCTGAGCCATATCTCTAGCTTGAAGAATCACATTTTAAAAAGTATATATTATAAAGAAATATATATCAATGATTACATAATTTTGGTCACATTTTCAAGTAGGTTATGTTTTTATTCATATATGAATGGAAGTAGATACATAAATACAATCTGGGTAAGAAGTATTACTTTATATCAAACATGATAAGCCTGAGTATATCAACAGCATTATATTCAAAAAAGTAGAAGTTTAAAAACATGCCATTTATTTATCATTTAGTATGAAATATGTTGGTTATCATAATGATGAACATTACTCTTAATACTCCACATGGAAATGAAGATTTTTACTAAAATCTGCATAAGCTCAGAAAAGAAATAGTGGAGTTAAAACCCTAAGTCAGTAGTTTAACTTCCCCAATGTTTTCTGCAATATTAATGGTGGTATTTGCTGTAAACATGTGAAAAGCTGCTTTCTTGAATTATTAGAATATTCCTGAGGAGAGACATGCTATAGACCATTATGGTAATGTTTGTGAGTTCATATGCAAAGGAAAAAAAGTAGGGAAGGGAGAATAAAGAGAGTGTGAGAAACAGAAGTCATGGACTTCCAGGGATGTGGGGAAATGTTGCTTCACTTAAGCCCCAAAACATCCTGGAAAGAGATTGAGAAGACAGGCCTGAGGCCAAGTGCATTGCAACACTGGCAAAACATATAGTGAACTTCATAGGCCAAGATGACTCCAGTGCAAGATTATATGACAGTATGTTCAGGATCCTCTAGTCAAAAAGTTTTGTCACCATGTGCTCTGCTTTGTTTGCACACTCCAGAGGCTCTATTGAAGAGCGGTCCCAGAGCCCCTTTCACCTCCTTATTCCTCAGTGTGTAGATGAGGGGATTAAGGGTTGGGGTTATAACAGTGTAAAAGAGAGAGATGAACTTCCCATGGGTGTGGGAGTATGAACTGTTTGGCTGGATGTAGATGGCTGTGATGCTCCCGTAAAAGAGAGACACAACCATCAAGTGGGACCCACATGTGCCCAGGGCTCTACGCCAAGCCTGGGATGACTTGATTCTTATAACGGCCTTGGCTATATGCCCATAGGACGTCAGTATCAGTGCTAAGGGTAAGAGCAGCAAGACCAATGAGGCTACAAAGAGTTGGACCTCATTGGCATGAATGTCCACACAGGCAAGCTTGATCATGGAGGGGACTTCACAGAAGAAGTGGTGGAGCCACAGGTGGCCACAACGCGGGAGCCAAAGAGTGATTGTTCCTTGGATGAGAGCATTTCCTATTCCACTGAGCCATGAGATTCCTGCTAGAGCCCGGCAGAGCTGTGGATTCATCACAGCTACGTAGCAAGCTTGATCATGGAGGGGACTTCACAGAAGAAGTGGTGGAGCCACAGGTGGCCACAACGCGGGAGCCAAAGAGTGATTGTTCCTTGGATGAGAGCATTTCCTATTCCACTGAGCCATGAGATTCCTGCTAGAGCCCGGCAGAGCTGTGGATTCATCACAGCTACGTAGTGGAGAGGTTTGCAGACAGCAGCGTAACGATCAAAAGCCATTACTGCCAGGAGAATACACTCAGTAGAGCCCAGAGTCAGAGAGACATAGAGCTGCACTGCACATCCCACAGTTGTGATAGTCTTGGCTGGTCCTTTCAGGTTCCATAGCAGTTGGGGGACAATACTGGTGGTGAAACAGATGTCAACGAAGGAGAGGTGAGTGAGAAAAAAGTACATAGGGGTTTTGAGTTTAGAATCTATTGAAGAGATCAGAATAATGATTGTATTTCCCACCAGAGTGAGAAGATAGGAAATTAAAACTACTATGAAGAGTCTTCTTTCCAGCTGAGGCTGATCTGAGAAACCTACCAGAATGAAGTTACTATTGACACTGCTGTTAATCATCCCTTTCACCTGGAGTAGACAAGAAGGAAATTATTACAAATTAAAAGAAAGTCACAATATTATTGTCTACAAAATAATTATAAATGCTGACACTGAAAAAACTTGCATTGACAGGGTCTTTTGGAAGCTGAAGTATATTTTGTCACAGAAATGATATGACTCTTTAGAGAGGCACAAAGACACTGTAGAATCAAAGTCTTTGCTTGGGTAGTAGCTATGAGAAGCTAAAACAGAGTTTGTCACAGAAGAAAATATATCAAAGGAATAAATGTATGTGATCTGGTAATAGCTGATAACAATTCACTCAAATTAAATAAAAAGTTTAGTGTCTCCCAATGCTTAGTAGAAATAATTAATTATTTAAAAATTACTTCCTTCAACTATAATCCTTAAACTAGACAGTTTTTTTTTAAAGTTTCTTTAAAAAAATATGAACAGGTTCTGGAGATTATAAAGGCTATTTTGATGTGAGATATAAAACATGCTTTATATTGATGAAACCATATTAACATGTATGTCAGGGTTTTATGTTTTATGCATACGTGAGTTCAGAAACATGTTTCTTGTGAGAATCATTAGCTCCTCCAGTCTACCAGCTACCAACTTGTGGTGAATAGGATTAGATTGCATTTACACAGCTCTGTTCCTTAACTATGTGGTGGTGGGTGGTGTTACTGGCTTTCTGGGTTTATATGTTGAATAAGAAGGTGGGTAAATTTGAATGTAGGACACATTTGCCAGTGTAATTAGGGCTCCTCAGGCAAATGGAATAGGCTGCTTCTATGTGTACCTAACAATTATTATTTTTTGCTCAAGAAGATTAAAGGAATAACTTTAAGAAACTTTCAATATTTACAAATACAAACATCTAAGGTGAACTCACTGCTTTCTTTTGTGACCCCAAACTGTAACCACTATGTCCATGTGTAATGCAGTTGATTACCTGATATCAGTACAATCACTCACACCTTAAAATTCTTCCTTAAATACAATTTCATATCCTGCACATTTTTATTATCAGGAAAATTAATTGTGGATGTAATTTAAATGAAATAATTCTTAACTATTAACAAATTTTATTTATTATGTAAAACTATTACAAAAAAGTCAGGGAGGGTTGGGTAAGGGATCCAGAACCCAATAACCAAAACCAGTGTGAATTATCTGAGTGATGACTGAAATTAGGAAGAAGGCAACACAGTGATAAAAAGGGATATGAAAGAACTCCTGAGGAGCAAACCATCTTGTGTGTATGTACACACACACACACATATATACTAATAGTATGCAGAAATCTAGACATATACACAAACACATTCTTATATACATATTTACACATATTGCATTAGCTTATAGTGTCTGTAACATATATAGAATATGTAGTTCCAATTTTAATAAATGCACACACAGTTGCATAACTATGCATGGATATAAACACAAACACATGGCTGTTGTTTTCTCACTTTGAAGCCATCAAAGGAATGAAATGAAGTCAAACAGGCCACTTCTGTTCTACACCTGTTTGTGGGAACATTACTCATCTTGATCAAATGAAACATTCTATATCACTTCTAAAACACTTCCAAACATGGGGAGACGCCAGAGAATATGATAAGACAAATTCATGGCCATGGACCAGTTCTCTATTAGAATATGCTCATCTTGGGTTTTTTAGAAGAATTGTTTTTCTCCCTGATACACACCTAATGACACCTGAGGTCCTTCCTGTCTCTTTTCACCCAGGTGAGTGAGCATCACTTGAAATCTGAGTCTCGTTAAGAATCACACACATGTATAGACATAAAACAGGACATATGTGACAGAAAACTAATGCAGAAAATAGTATCCTTCAGTCATTCATATGTACGATAACACGGAAACAATACTGAAATTTGAGACTCAGAGCTTGTAGTGTTATTACCTTGAATGACAATCAGTGTCTCAGCCCCATGTTGATTGTAGGGGCTACTATTTGAAGATGTAATTCTCTGAAGACTAGCAAATCAGGAGAGATTGTGCAAAGATACAGGCCACTGTGATGGAAATATTCCAGGGGCCGGGGCCTCCCATTATGGGAATTAAGCTCATGCTGTATTGCATCCAAAGCTGAACTTTCCCAGAAGGCCATTTAGAAGGAGATTCTGTGATCTCTAATATTTCAGTTATTAAATATAAGGAAAAAAACCAAAGGTAATAACTTTTGCCTTCATAATCTTAAAGCTGTATAGAATGTTTAAGACATTTCAACTTTTTTATGCTAAATTTCCATCAATAATTTATTTAACATATTGATTTGTACAAGTGTACCACTCAAATAATTTCACTTTTTAAACCATAACTAAATTTTCTACTTCTCTATCATTTCTTCATATCTACATTAGCACACTTGAATATGTTTTATTGAGCACTGTGTAACTATTACTATGAATTTAACAAAGTGGAAGAATAATTGTGTGTTGCTGTTTTTGTCACCATTAATTCAACAACATCTTTCTGAGAATCATTTATTTTGGCCCATGTTAACAGCAGAGTACCTTCATTCACACTGGGTTTTGTTGTTTTAATATGCCATAAACCATTTATGTGCTATGGTGTTAATGACTATTTTTGAGTTGTGCCTTTAATAAAGAATGCTGCTCTGGATATTTTTGTATGTATATTTGGGTAAATAAAAATGTAAGTATTTTGGTAGTAGTTCTTGGAATAGGATCATTTAGTCAGAAATTAGGCATACATCCAGAGTTGATGGAGCCATTGCATTCCACATTGACACACTGCATCTGCCTAGCATCTAGGCCACACTCAGTATTCATTGTCCTATAATTTCAGGCATTTTGGTAGTATGCAAAGGGCATCATGCTATAATCTTCATTCACATCATACACCTGATGACTAAGGTAGTTGACTAGCTTGGCTTTTTCAAGGGGCCATGGAAAGAGCTTATATATAGTGCCTATTCAAGTCTCTAGACTTTTCTTAAATTTTATTTTTAGGAAATTAAAATAGGTTTGAAAAAATAGAAGGAAAATGTAAAAGACTGATATCTGGTTAAGATGTTTTTCTTACTTTTTTAAGTAACAAAGACTTTCAGGTATCCCTTAATGTAATTTAGGATGAAGTACAATTTGTAGATATACAAACTTACATAGTAGGACGAAGTCAGATAATGCAAATGAATTTATATGCCTTGTGTTTTTACTTGCAAACATATTTGTGATGGTTATTATGGTTGAAAGTATATTTAAGTAAGAGGAAACTATTTAACTGAAAGACAAGGATTAAACTGAGCTCTCTGATATGTGGCTCTGAGCAATAATAGTGAATATTTTAGAATAATAGCTCATTCTCAGGTAGTCTGATTTTAGTGCCAGAAAAAATGAAGTCTTGGTTTCACGCTTATTTAATGCAACACTGATACTTTATTTCTAGTTCAGATAAGAATATTTGTCAATTTTTTCTCAAATACATTTATGAAATTTACTGATATCAGTTTATAAATTACATAGTAGAATTCTTAGAATAACCTATGACTTTTTATAAATCAGTGAGATAAAACTAGAGAAGAATTTTGCCATTTGAGAACAATGCTGTGTGAAGAGCATAAGCTTGGCTGACATGAGTCACTGTACAATAGAACACAATTAAAAAAATAAATAAACTATTTATTTTGAAATGACTTTGCAGTTATCTTTCATGTTTTAGTTGGATATAGAGCCCACTTCTTCATTACTATTCCCTCTTTCTTGGTATTCAGTAAGTCAGCTATTTGATCAATAACATATTTTAACCTTCTTCTAAAAAATCTTTTTTTAAACTTTTTATTGGTACTTTGTGAATTTCAGATCATGCATCCAAATCCCACTCATCCCTCACCACTCACCCCAGTAATCTTTATTCAGCTTCCTCTCTATATGCATTTATTAATATGTATAACTATATAAATTCTGTATAATATATTACATATACACATATATATGTGCATATGCTTGCTTCATGTGAATATATATTTATACTATATATATATAATATAGTGGTTAATACATTGATATAGTATATAATATATGTAGTATATACTTACATGAGACAAGCATATGCCTACATAGGTATAGGTGCCCATAGAATCATCTTAATAATCTTTATTTCCTCTCTGGAATGTTATATAATCTCTTTCATGTTCTTTTTGAAATTCTATGAAGAAATTAAAAATGGCATGTGTTTATTTGTTCACATTCATAAAGCATGATCATTGCTCTAGTAATGGACAGAGGATACCACTGTCAAGGGACAAACTGATTTTCTTGACAAGAAAATAAATCTTCAACTTCATGAAGGCTGTTTTGGTCATAGGTGCAGAAGTTTGAGATCACCTGAGAATGCTTCCTACAGCTACTATGTCCTATATGTGGTAATTAATACTCTAGAAAGTGGGTTTTCTCTTTGCACTTTGTTTCAAGTGTTAAGGTCTACCAAAAAATTTTCAATAAGTATATTATTTGGAGATGTTTATTCTTATATTTTTCATCAGGGGCTTCTGGGTTGTATACACTCAGGCATTTTCTGATCAGTCTCACAGCAGGGGCAGCAAATAAGATGAGGCTTTATAAGGAAAAAGGAGCAGGGCAGTGGTGGCGCATGTCTTTAATCCCAGCACTTGGGAGGCAGAGGCAGGCGGATTTCTGAGTTCGAGGCCAGCCTGCTCTACAGAGTGAGTTCAGGACCGCCCAGGGCTACACAGAGAAACCCTGTCTCGAAAAACAACAACAACAACAAAAAACTCAAAACAAAACAAAAAAGGAAGGAAGCCACAGGCAAGGTAACAGGTAACTCCCTGATGTATCCTCTGTGAGTCTGAAATAGCTGTTGTCATCAACCTGTGTATCTAAACTTTAACTTTACAATAAAGTATGCTCATGAAGGTTTAAACAGTCATAATTTAAAATGTGTAAATGTTTGCAATAAATGGAGCTTTAAAAATAAGATTGTGTGATATGTATCACTCATTTAACGCATAGAATGTATAAATGGTTTTTCTTTATGTTGAATGTAATAAAGACAGCATCTCTTCTAACAATATAGGTAGTAATTTGGGCCTCTTTAAAATTTAATATGTTCATATTTTGCCTAATTATCGACCATAATTACTTATGAAATACTTCCTATACCCTTATTGACATTAAATACTTATATAATGTTATTTCCAAAATGCTGATTTTTACAATGCATTTAGCAAACTAGATATTGAGGTGGATGGAAGGAGGGAATAGGTTGTAAGGAGTGATGGGGAAAGAGTGAGTTTTGGGGAGATCAGGTGTAAGGAAAGCAGGGGAAAGAGAATGGAAATCTGAGGTGGGGTTTGCGCATCTCTAGGAAGTGCCAGAGACCTGGGACAGGGGAAGACTCCAAGTTGTCTATGGGGGTGACTCTAGCAGAAAATACTAGCAGTGGGGGGATATGGATCCTTAATTAGCCACTTTCTACAGCCAGGCACAACTCCTAGTGAAGGGATAAGGACAGCAACCCACACACAAAACCTTCAACCCAAAATGTGCCCTGCCTACAAGATGTGAAGAGACAAAGATAGAGCAGAGACGGAAGGAATGGCCAACCAATGACTGGCCCAAATTGAGACCTATCCCATGGGCAAGCACAAATCCCTGACACTATTAAAGATACTCTGCTATACTTGCAGACAGGATCCTAGCATAACTGTCCTCTGAGAGGCTCCACCCAACAGCTGACAGAAACAAATGTAGATATCCACAACCAAACATTGGCTGGAGCTTGGGGAATCTTTTGGAAGAGAGAAGGGAAGAATTGAGGCCCAGAAGAGGATAGGCACTCCACAGGAACACCAACAGAGTCAACTAACCTGGGACTCTGTGAACTCCCAGAGACTAAGCGACCAACCAAAGAGGAAACATGGACTGGACTTAAGCTCCCAGCACATAGGTAGCAGATTTGTAGCTTGATCTTATGCGGGTCCCCCAACAATTGGAGTGGTAGCTGAATCTGTTTCCTGACTGTGGACTCTGTTCCCTAAATGGGTTGTCTTGTCTGGCCTCAGTGAGAGAGGACACACCAAGTCCTGCAGTTACCGAAGTGCTGGGAAGAACAGGGGGTTGTGGTACCCAGAGAGGAGGTACTTCTTCAGAGATGAGAAGAGGAGGAAGTGGGAAAGGACCTTTGGAAGGGGGTCCTGGGAGGAAAGTGGGCAGTGATATTGGGATGTAAAGTGAGTACATAAATAAATTATTTTAAAAAGACAGATATCGCACATACAGACAACAGGTTTTGGGATATCTCCCACTCCATTTGTTCAGGACCCACATGAAGACAAAGTTGCACATCTGCTATATAAGTGCTGGGAGGCCTACGTCCAACCTATGTATGTTCTTTGATTGATGGTTCAGTCTCCAAGAGCCCAAAGGGTCAGGTTAGTTGACTCTGTGGTCTTCCTATGGAGTTCCTATCCCCTTAAAGGCCATAATCCATTTCCTCCTTTTCTTCCATAAGAGTCCCCAAGCTCCATCATGGTTTGGCTATGGGTGTCTGCATCTATCTGAGTCAGCTGCTGATAGAGCCTCTCAGAGAGAAGCCATGCTAGACCCCTGTCTGCAAGTATAACAGAATGTCATTAATAGTGTCAGAGATTGGTTTTTGCCCATGGGATGGGTCTCAAGTTGGGCTGTTTATAGGTTGGCAGTTCCTTCAGTCTCTGCTCTGTCCCTTCTCCATGTATTTCTTGTAGATAAGATACATTTTGGGTCAAAAGTTGGTGTTCCTATCATTCCATTATGGTTCCTGCCTGGCTACAGGAGGTGGCCTCTTCAGGTTCCATATCATCAATGCTGTGAGTTACAGCTAAGGAAACCCCCATTGATTCTTGGGCATCTCCCTTATCTCAGTTATCTGTCTTTTCCTAGATATGTCATCTACCTCCCCACCCCTGTCTAGCTAGGCTCCCTTGTTTGCCTCAGTAGCAGAGGATTTGCTTAGCATCACAGAGACTTGATATGCAGGTGAGGGGGATACCATGGGGCTCTAACCTGCTCAGAGGAGAAGGTGGGTAGGGGGAAGGATTGTAGAAGGGGTGAACTAGAGGGGGGCAGTGTGCAGAATGTAAAGTGAATAAATAAATAAATAAATAAATAAATAAATAAATAAATACCAAAGTAACTGAGTCTACATGAAGGTAAGAAGCAGTTGTATGTGTATTTAAAATTAAATTATCATATTTGAGAAAAAAGTGGTCTATGCAGAAGACAAGTTAGCTGAAGCACTATATTTATAAAAATGGCATTTGCTGAAGACGAAGAATGGCTCTGTGATTAAGAACACTGTCTGTTCTTCCAGAGAACCTGGGACCAATTCCAGCTCCCATGTGACAGCTCATAACTGTTTGTAACTGCAGTCTCAGAAGATCTGATACCCTCTTCGGCTCCTGGGCATTAGACATGCATATCATGCACAGATATACATGCACATAAAACACTCACACATGTAAAACAAAAAGTATAAAAACAGAATAGTAGTTCTTGGTTGACACAATTTGATTGACATTAATATTTACAGTGATAATCACACTCAAACAAACATTTTATTGATCTATAATGCAATCAAACACATGAAAAGTGATATGATCACCTAAATCACTTAAAATCTAAAAATGCAATAAATATACAAATTAATAAGCATTAGTATACTAGCACATAGCTGAAAAATAGTACTTTCCACATACTTGTTAAGCTTTTATAAATATTGCAGCTTGTGTTTAGTTTGTTGTTTTTGCATGTCTTCTTTTGAAGTATCATCCCATAAACTCATGCAGAATACACCACAGGAGCTCAGGGTCTGTCCTATTGGCTGTCTTCAGTTGAATCTAGGCAGGTTCCTATTTGGTTTTGGTTTTGTCCGATCATTTTTCTCTATATATGTTATAAGGATAGACTTGCTCTCACAGTGCTTTATATTTCCCATATGCATATGAGTTCTCATGGAAAGAATCTTTCCTTAACTTTCTTGTTTAT
The DNA here is from genome assembly GCF_011762505.2 of Arvicanthis niloticus. NCBI lineage: Eukaryota > Metazoa > Chordata > Mammalia > Rodentia > Muridae > Arvicanthis > Arvicanthis niloticus. The sequence continues at coordinate 1,139 of NW_023045793.1, read as the reverse complement.
AACATGCAATGATATGTTGGGTAAGAAGGGATTTTTTTGTTTTGTTTTTTTGACAAGCTGGTAGCTGGAGGATATTTAATTTTTGGAAATCATTTTTGAAGCTATTTCCTGATATTTGCACTATCAATGTTGTAGATTTTCAAATTGGCCAAATGAACAGCTATTCAGGGACTAAGCATGCCTCATAATTACTTGAGGCATTAATTAATGACAGTTCACTATGTTATTTGGTCTTTTTGAAAGAAGAAATGAGGAGAAGGGATGGGGGATATGTGGGAGAATTCTGTGGGGGGGGAATAGAGGTGCGGAACAATATTTTGGATGTAAATAAAGTAATAAACTAATTAAATAAAAATAATAGGAAAGCAGAAATAAAACTGTACAGGAAAGTCATATTTATAGGAAACAGTACTAATGTTTTACATCTTACCCCAATTCCTGAATTTTATATTCTATAATGTAATGACTAATTCTCATAATCAGGAAATTGGAAAAAGTACAATATTACAAGTCACATGATATGTTGGCCTAATCATGACAGAAATGTTTCTACTACTGTACATCTTCTATGCTAGTATCCAATTCAGAAATCCAGTTGACATTTAGTATTTATATATCTTAATTTATTTAGCCTATGATAGTTCATTAGTATTTTTATCTTCTGTGACCACACCTTTGAAGAGAAAATAATTATTTGTTTTGCTAGAATGTCTCTGAATTTGGACTTGTATAGTGATTTCTGTCTTTTAGGTTTATGTTGTATGTATTTGGCACAAATACCAAAAAGTGTTTCTTGCTTTGTTTATTTCAGTTCAGAATTAGGGGGGATGCCTGGCATCTTAACCACATGGTTAAGGGGCTATGAAATTATTTTAAACATTTTACTTTTGTAATTAAAAATATTTAAAGTATTTTTCCTTTTGTATTTTCTTTTAAAGTAATAGAAGTCAAAGGAGAAATACTTAGAGACTATGGAAATATTCTGTATCTCTTCAAAACTTTAGGCATTGTTTTCAGCATTGCAGTAAATTTCCCCCAATACTTCAGCTTTAATGGTTCTTACTACTGCATGTAACTAGGCTCAGAACAATGAGTCTGAGGAGTATATAATTATTGTCCTTCTGTTTGGGTGAATCATG